>NW_009697245.1:52200-77056 GCF_000703405.1 Apaloderma vittatum | reverse complement strand
CTGCTATTTTATTCCAAGCAGAAAAACCATTTTATTTGATATTTAAACTTAATAAACATCAGCAAAGACCAAACTAGGATGGCTAGAATAAGACAGGCAAAGTTTATGGAGAAAGGGGGGAAGCTACAATTTGCCTCCTCTACGCACACACAAACGCATACGCTGATTAGTAGCAAACACTGTGTTTGTTGTCAATATGTGTTTCCAGATCATTAGCGATATAAATGCCTCTCACGTGTTTAAGAGAGGGAAGTGAATAATTTCGCAGCCTCCCAGCACTCGTTCATTTGACCTTTGCTGATGTGCCGAGCCTTAGCGCTCGCAAGGCTTTCCTTTGCTCGCACTTGCAGGTTCCTTCGGCGCTCCCACTCTCTAAACTCCGTTGGGATCCGGGAGTGGCACCTCACGCCCTGCGTCATGAGACTTCTCAGTGGTGTTGCAAAACTCAGAGGTTTTGTAGAACAGTGTGTTGTTTGGGATGGGGTGTATGTATGGTCCAGTGTAGTCTGATGCCACTTAAAGGAGGGAACATCCTGGCACAAGATACAAGAAAATACTGCGAATAACTGCCCCCTTCTTGGTGGATATACAAAGTGCTATGGATTATCCGTTACCCGTTTTAAGAGTTGCCAAATGCTATAGGATTAGGCAAGGAATAAGCAGTCTTTCCAAACTATTTCATGACAGCTTTACGTTAAAAGACTTTTTGGTTAAGAACACCTGCTGGACTGGATCAGATGTGGATGGTCTCTCTGACATTGGTCTGCACCAGATGCTTACAGAAAGGTGCAAATAAACGTATAATGGACAGCTAAGGAAAAAGCACCAATTGGGGAATTTTCTCCCTAAACCAGTGCATCTAGCAATTGGCATATGCCCTCGAGTGGGAGTTTTAGTATCACTTATAAATGTCTTTTTCCTTTCTTGTACAACTGTGGATGTTCTTATTATTCACATAAATGTCTAAGCCTTTCTGAATCCTGTTAAGCTCTTGGCTTTAATAATATCTCGTGACAATGAGTTCCACATGTAAATTCGCTAGTGTATAAAAAATACATTTTGGTGTAGATTTGCTGCCTTTAATTTCAGTGGGCACTTTTTTCAAAGGTTGGAGCTTTTAAGAAATCAAACCGTCAGAAGGCGCACACAGCTACAATAATGACTTTAATATGTTTCATTATTTATTTTTCTTCTTGCTTTAAAGTCACGAAACAAGGAAGTTCACAGGGTCTACAGGCCATCTGAAGACAGACCCTTATTCTCTTACAACACATCTGGGCCTGTAATGTCGCTTCAGAGAGACGCCTCCTCTCATATCCCAGTCCTGCAGAGTTTAGCAGAGAGTTTCTGCCTTAGCTCTGCCTGTTTTGTTGGTTATTAAATTTTAGGTTTCGGCCTGGACTTTAGAAAGCAGCATACTTCAAAGAATTGTTGGTTTGCATAAGCGTCCACATGTTTGGACACTTACCAAACATATGGGTTTCCCTGAATCGCCTCTGCCTATAAAATGAGATGGACATCTTAAGCAATCAGATTTTTCCTCTGATATTTAAGGATATCAGCAAGTTATAATCTTTAGGTAAATGTGAACAAAGATTAGTGTAAGAATGGGTGGTGTTTACCGGACAGTTTATTTGAGAGAGGTTTATATTTAATTGCTAGATTGGCCTCTTAGGTTAACTATGTCTATACTGGCAAGGATGCGACTTATTATGTTTTATTTTTGTATCGTTTGGATGCCAAACTGATGCATGTGAATCTGAAAGCGAGCCCTTCGGAGGGAACTTTTTGGGAGCTATTGCGGCCAGAAGTCCTTCCTGGCATGTGCCAGGTCAATGTTTCTTACGTGTGTTCCAGGCAGAGCTGGACTCTCTGATGTGGTGCAGGATTCTGACCATTCAAACAAGGCACTGCTTCCACAGGTTTCCAGATGGCAATAAAACCTGCGGTAAAATTCTACCTCCATAGTTTAATGGGAACGTTTAAACCTCCATGGTGGCTATGGAAGCATTCGGAAAAAGACCACAGTGCTTCAAAATCTCTGTAGCCTGTGGCCTTTTTTCTTGTGTGTGTGGCATCACCAGCCGGCAGAGATCCGTGGTTGGTGTTTTGGGTGCGTTTCTGCACAGGATGGATGCTCCTTTCATCATCCCTGTGTTCCACCTGTAACTGATCCAGAAGGAAGCTTTAAACACTCATTAGACCTTGAAGTTTCGGATTACTTGAAACTAACAAATCTGTACATCAGGTTAGTTTGAATTCCGTTATGTTTGCTAGGCTGTAATGAGTGCTGGAGAGATTATTTGTCATTTGCATGTTTTTGAAAAGCAAGAAGTATGAGAACTTTGTATCAACTGCTGTGAGAATTTGGAAATTTACAAAGCAAGTCAGCTCCTTTTACTAGTTTTCACTGGTTTTAAACTACATGGTCTTTCTTAAAAGGGAGAGAGGAGAGACAGAGAAACCTACTCTGCTTTGTGAAGCACAGTCCACAAACCTGCCCTTAAAACTAATGCAAGAGTACAAGCACTACAGAGAGCACAGCATCCTTCTGCGTTTATTACTTGTGTTTGTAGCATGTGGGCTCTCTCGCTTTGAAACACAACCGCAGCTGCACCGTGCGCTGCACAAGGACCACAAAGCTGCTCTTTGCCCCCAGATGTTTACAGCTGGAATGGCGCAGAGGTGGCACAGGGAGGCAAGGGACATGCAACTGTACTGGTCAGGCTGAAAAGCTGGAAAGTAATTTTTCTCTTCCCGTTGGCATTTTGACAAATCACTTCACAAAAATCTTTGTCTCTCTGAACAAAGTGTGTCTTTTTTAGTTTTCTTCCCTTTAACTCTCAGCTTGTGTTAGAACTGCTCTTCAGCCGAAACGCTGTCCTGTGCTGGAGAGGATAGATAGGGCAGCAGGCTGGATGTTGCCACTAGAATGTAGGTAAATGAGAAAACACTTGTGCTTCTCTTTTTAGGGGCTGGCAGCTTTGAAAACTAGCTTTCATGTGAATATCAGAAACTTTATTGCCTTGACTTGGGTGACCTCATCTACTAGAATGAAGTCATTCATCGAGCCAAGAAAGACAAACCTCCGTTCCAGAGAATTAATCAAGTCCATCAAGTGCTCTGCTTACATCTTATCTCCAGCCAGTGAGAGAGCAAGCAGTTAAAAACTTGACAGCCACCAGATAGCCTCCTGTTCTTCATGTTATGCTAACATCAAAAAGGAGCAAAGAGGCTTCCAAAAGCTCAAACTTGCTACTGGATAAGCACAGCTTGACATAATTTCTGACTTGGGGATTACATTGTTTCAAATCAAGGTATTTCTTGGAGAACAAAAACATGGCATTCCAGTGAACTTTAGCTTTTTTTAAAAAAAACTATTAACTCTGCCAGATAGGAATGCTGAGCACATAATTGCTCACCCTGCCTTTTCATCCCAAGCTATCGCAGAACCCATAAACATTCCAATTAGGCAGCCAATTAAAATGAGAAAGAGCCCTCCTGAATTATACAGCAGTTGGAGGCTGTTCTGCCTTTCTAGTTGTCAGGCAGTGAAAGGTTTTTATTGCATTTGAACTGAAGGAGGTGAAAGAATTAAGTGAAACAGTGATGTTTGAAAGGCCCATGTGAAGGGGCAGAGCAGTGATAATGGTTCTCAGCACTAGTGACAGGGAGCCATTAGTAAGCTATGAAAAGCTTTGTTATGCTAAGAGGTGGACATTATAAAAGGTAGAATAAAGCAGTTACTTATAAATAAAAATACCCCTTAATTTTGTTGTTTTATTACTGTTATGGCAGGGACTGTATAATTTGAAAATCTGCTTATTTCACGCAACGTGGATTGATTTTGTTTGTTTGTTGGTCTGGGGTTTTTTTGAGGGGTTATTTTTCAGCTAAACTGATGCTGGCCATCCTGTCCCCCAAGTTGTCTGCTGCGGAATTTTTTCAGACTAAATTATTTTCTGCCAAAATGGCATCCATTAAGAGATCAGAGAGCAATGGTACGACACAAAGATCCAAAGCCAGTGCAGGTGAAGTGAAAAGCTAAGTGGTGCTGGATTGAGAACCCATAATTTCGCAAAGGTGAATTATAGCATAAAACTTTCCCTTTCTTATTCTTCATGAGGTGTGGAATCTTACTGGTTCTGTTTATGCACCATAAAAGCCATCCTTGCTGTGCTGGTTTATGCCCTTGATTATACCTTTCTCGACCTTTGGGTGATGCCTAAAGCAGTTCCCTACATTTTAAATTACCATTGTGAATTTACCAGCAAACTTATTTTTTCTGAGGCATACACCTCACCAAATAACAGGAAAATATCTGTTTTTTTCCTAATACGAGCCTACTGTGTTTATTTCCCTGCATTTTCCCTTCTTCACCTGTTAAATGCTTTTGGCAAGGTGTCACTCCCTTAGCAGGACAATCGTAGTTGTATAAGGAGGAGCTGAGTGGAGAGGTGGTGTTGGTGGGTAGTGCATGGGTTGGTCCTTCCTTGGCCTCAGACATGTCTGAACAAAACTGTGCAAGACTCAGTAATTTGTATTTTCCTTAGGGTAGGAACAACTGAGACAGCATCCCCTTAAATGTGTTTGTTTAGTGGCAGATGATGTCAATTGATACCACACTTTATTTTTTTTCACTTTTTTTTTCCCCCCATATGGAGTAGTTTCAATGCCCTAAGCTTCATTTTCCAGTCAAGTTTCATCCCTCTGACCTCTCTTCATCTCCTTTCTTATCCATGGTTCTTTCCCTCTCACTTTCTGTTCCTTCTTCCATGCCTGCCAGTCCATGCTTCCATTTTCCCTGTATTTTCTGTTTTCTCTGTTAGTATTTCCTATTCACATGTAATCTACGTAAAGAACCATGTACTGCAGCTCTTGTCTGAGCAGAGCTCAGCTGGGATTACTGCCTCCTCCTCGCTTACACCTTTGGTTTCCAGTTTGTCACCACCCTGCCATAATGGGAAAGGGTCTGTTGATTCACCTTTAGTCTGCAGCGATTGCACATGATCCTTCTCCAGAGCAGTGGCTCCCTCCAGAGCTGTCTGACCAGCCTTCCCACGGTGGCACCTTGGCCGCAGGCAGGATGGTTACTGGCTGTGTTTGGATATTCCTTCCTGGAGAGAGATAAATAGCAACAAGGACATCAAAGATGGAGATATAGGATAGGAACTAGAGCCATGAAACTATGAAATGCATATATCCTACAGCTTTTCCATACACATAATATTTTATTTATTAAAAATATGCTTTCTGGCAGCTTGGGAAATAGGACTTTTTTCATGGAGACAGTTTTCTATGTTGAAAGAGCATAAAAAGCAGGAGTCATTCTGTGCATAACATGTCCTAAAGCTTATATGTAAGTGTTTTCCCACTTGGATTTGTGCATGCATCTCATCAAAACAAGGCATGAGGAAGCCGGATGATGTTTGACGCTATCTGTGGTGCAGAAGGTCAGACTCGATCTAACAGTCAATTACGGCACGTACATCTATGCAAGACATTTAGTTTTAATACTTAAACATGGCAGCATTCATTTCTCTTTGTTTTCTTTTTGCCAAGTTACCATATGCAAAGCACTATGGCTGGGCGGGTGGCTGGGATTCACAAGAGTTGCGTGTGCTGGACAGTTTTTACTGTCATAAGGAACAAAGATGGGCTAATTGGGGTTGTTTCTGAAAGCCTGCTCCTGAGCTGCGGGTCTGATGTCATTCATGTCTAGAAATCAGTTTCTAGTTTGATTCATAGCTCCTGGAAGTCAGCGGAAAAGCTTCCAGTGGCTTCAGTGAATCTGGCAAATGTGTGGCAACTTTTTGTCGCCTTCTCCCTTCTTCGTGCCGTGGTGAAGGTGCTCGTGGTGCTTCCGTGGGTAGGTGGTACGTATCTGCCTGCAGGCACTGCCCGGTGTCACTGTGGAAAGAGAAATAGTGACTGGCGTAGCAGTGACTGTCCTGTGCCACTCCCAATGGACCAGTATGGCTGCAGAGACTGGATTTTGCTAAAAATGGGAGCTTTTGATTTCAGGAATATCTCACCTTTGTGTAAGAATAGCACAAAATTATTTTTAGTTGGTAGAAGGCACTCAAATACAAACAGCCAGCATCTCCTGGGTTAAAAAGGGAGTGTTTCTCATGCAGGACTTGGACTAAATTATGTTTTTTAGACATGACATTACCAAGATGGCCACTCCACACCTGGGGACAGGGACCCAACATCACAATCACCAGCAGCTACTTTAAAAAGACAAAGCAGAAGCTACCTAGATCTGTCCTTATGCATGGAGACAATGACAGCTGAGAAATTAAAAGTCTGATCCAAGAAAAATAGCGAGTACTTTTTCACTAGGTGGGAAACATGTAGAGAAATTAAATTGGTGGCAAGTAGTTCTATCTGAAGGTACAGACAACAGGACAAACCTAGCCTGAATTAGGTATCACTGCATAATAAATTGACTTATTACATTGATGTGAACTTCTGATGTGTTATTAAACAGGCTATTCCTGGCAGCATTTAGCTGCTCCTGCTAGAGATGGGCAAGTAGGAGAGGAATTCTACCAGGCAAACTGTCTGAATCAGGAACCTGGAATATAGTTGTGGTTGAAGGAAAGGAGGAGGAAAAAATAAAAACAGAAGAAAGAGTAACCATACAATAATTGTGCTGAAGACTGAGGCTGTGTAAGATTAAAATTGCCTATATCAAGTCAGGTAATCACCATTTCACTGGTTCCTGTCTCAAGATGAAATAGAAATTGAAAAGAAAAATTAATAGTGGCAAATAGAAGTTTCCCCTAATGGAGAATCAGATGTAGGGATGCACCTGCAAAGTCAAGTTTTCAGAGCTTCCCAGAAAAGCAGAGAGCTGGACTTGTAAAGTGACCAAAACTCTTGATAAACTAGTTTAAAAAAATGAAAATCCGGAGGTTATCAAGAGCATCTCTAGAAAGTAAGGAAAAGAAGCATTTGAGCAGCTGCTTTTCAAGTGTGTTGCTCACCAGCAGTGATGTGCTTGGAGATAAGCTTCTGTACTGCTCTGCACCCACCTCACATCGCATTCCTCCATGGAGTAGCCTCCATGTTAGATTCCCTGGTGCATAGATAGAAATGATGGAGAAATTAATTTATATGCTGAAGGGTGACCTGACTGAGCCATGTGCAGCGCCTTGAGCCTGGCCCATCGCTGATCTGAGAGCTGATGATGCTCTTGTGTACGTAGATGGCACAGAGCCTGTGAAATACGGGAGGAGATTCTAGTGGGTAAGGAGAAGATGCTAAAACTCTTCATGGAAGTGATAATCACTTGCCAGAAATGAGAGATCTGGTCTGATGATCTCAAAGGGAAGGACAGGGCAGGGTTACAAGTTAAAGGAGAGGGGAACTAAGATTGCTAACCAAAAGTGTGAGATTACTGAGGCTCTCAAAACTCATCATCTGTTTTGGCAAGATACTGCTCAGGTGGACAGAATGAAGTTAATCCCTGATTGTGTCAGCGGGTGTATTAATTGCAGTGTCCCAGTAAGCAAATATTACAGGATCTTTGTTGTCATTGTGTCTCTCACAGTGTCCTGACTACAAACTCTGAATTTTGTATCTAGCAGTGAGCAGCAGAATGCACTGACACAGCCATGCCAGGGTACTGAATATTACCAGTGCAATTTGCTCCATGAGATTTAAGGCTCTTGATATTTTGGGGGGGGTTTTAGCCTATTTTTTTTTGCTGATCAATTTGTGATTTACAGC
Source organism: Apaloderma vittatum (assembly GCF_000703405.1). Classification (NCBI taxonomy): domain Eukaryota; kingdom Metazoa; phylum Chordata; class Aves; order Trogoniformes; family Trogonidae; genus Apaloderma; species Apaloderma vittatum. The sequence goes on along the minus strand of NW_009697245.1, from coordinate 69,319 downwards.
CGTATCTTTAAAGCTGTAAGGTAACAGAGACCGTGCTATGATATGGCCATACTGCATACACGTGGTCTTTAAACAGAAAACTATGTGAAGGAAAATTGCATCTTTCTGATTTTTTGGACAAAAATGTTCAAATGTATTTTAATAGTTAACTGCATCTGTGTTTGAATTTGCCTTTTTTTTCTGTAATTAATTTTTTAATGGTAGGAAACTCGAAAAATCATCGTTATTTTGACTATTTAGACTCGCTTGCTTCTTAATCCTCTAAATTTACTGCAGAGATAATGGGAAGAAGGGATGACATCATGCATATACAGCTGCCTTTTTAAGTGCCAGGGCCAGAGGAACCACTTATAGTAATTAGGAAATCCTTAAACAAGTGTTTGTGAAGTATTGGCTAACCCTCACTGTTTGCTTTTTTTTCTGGCACCACACTAGAAAGGTTTGACCTTGAATAATTATCTACTCACTGACTTTCTATCCTTTCCAGTTAGTGGAGCACACAGGATACTGGTTGATTGCTTTATTGTGATGTGATATTTTTGATATTTTAAAATATAAATAAAATAAAAAGGCCACACTCCCACTTAGTCAAGCAAGAAGGTGACTGAAGTATTGTACTGAGCAGTCCCTAAGGAGTATTTCAGAGAGATCAAAGAGAAATTGAGTAATATTTGATTAACCTTCTACAAAATACTTAAATTGTGTAAATTACTGGTCTTTTCACATGCTTCTTCAAAACTTCTTTCTATTCATTTTTACTCTTTCCATCTTGTACTTAATTAAGACTCTTCCTACAGTACCGTTAGATACATTTTTGGATCTTAATTATTATAACCTACTTTTTAATGTTTTCAATTCTAGATCTAGGAAAAACTGAACAGCTCAAAGACAATTGCGTGCGACTTCTGAATATTCTGTTCAACTGATTAGAAATAAGATCTTCTAAAGCTAGAAGCTGAAGTATTAAATATAGCATCTTTTTTTCTGATGCAGTCAAGTTTCAAACTTGTCATTTACACATTTTAAATTCATCTCCTTATTCAGCCTGCATAGCATTCAGACTTTGGACCACTGGATGCAGAAAACCTTGTTCACTAGTGCAGTGAGCCACTACACCAATTGGTCAAAGTCATTCTTCTCAGAATTATATTAGCTCACATAACAGGATACTTCTTTTTATCAGACAGGTTATAATATTTTTCTGTGTGATGCAAAAGTACATTTGAACATAGGTACAGGGAAAAATTGAAAACAAAAGCATCCAGAGAAAAAATTATCAGCATGTATTTCTTTGCAATGAGTTGCGTTTGTATTCTCTCTTCACTGTATGCTAATTTTTAGGCTAAAATCTATGGTGATATCCTTGAAGAAAAGAGCGCATTATTTTTCTGAAAAAACCCTCAACTTTAAAATAAACCTTTCTCTTTCTTTCTGACTTGTTTTTAATTGCCATTCTACCTCCCATACTACTGAAAGAATTCATACAGTTGTCACTTTTTTAAAAAAAAAAACTTATCTTTTTAGCCAAATTAAACTGTGTCACACTCGATATCTTTAAAGGTCTTTCATCTACTCTATTACATCTAAGCAGCAGCACCACTGTCAAAAAAAAAAATCAACTAATTACGAATGCAATGCTGAGACATCACCTTAGAGGCAGTGTCTTTTAGGAACAATACTGCCAACAGAAGGGTCAAGGAACGTGACACCAGCCGCTCTCTACATGCTGGTACACTCTCCCAGCCCCGCACACTTCAGATTTCTGTTCCCTAGCCTGTGCAATGACCGCATGGCCTTTGGAAACATTAGCAGAATTAAAACGCGGGTGTTTCTGTTTCTTAACCGCGAGCTTCTGCTCCAGGAGCTGAGGCTAAAGTTGTGAGACGCTCCTGTAAGCTTTATATGTGCAATTATGTATGACAGCCGGGTATTACTGAGAAAATGAAGTGGCACGTACACCGTGAGGTTCCGAAGGAGTGTTGCAGTAAGTTCTGAGGAGCCACTGGTACATTTCCTCGTCTAATCTGATTACTCAGTCCAGTGGAAGGTGAGCTTGAATCGTTCTGAATTATACTTTGTCAAATCTCGAGACTGACAAAGGGAATCTGACTTGCATATGAAAAATGGATAAACCCATGCTTTATTCCTAATGGCAGTCTCTCTCCAGAGATGATTGTAAATTCCACATACTTTGGCTTAGAACACTTGCAGCGTGGCCAAAAACAATTTTTAAACATTAAAACTGTGTAAAATAGAACCAGTTCTTCCCCCCCCAAAATAAACTCTTGCCTCATCAAACAACAAGAAAAACTGTTTGATGGACGTTTAGTTAAAGGAATTCTTTGTTGTGCGATCTGAAACTTGCTAAACTTGGGGCTACAGCTTGCCAGGGAGGAGAGAGCATCAGTGGAGAGGGCGGTGTGGGGTGAGACCTGCTGCTGGGCGAGCGGAGCAGCCAGGGAACGCTCTCCTGCTGCTTGCAGTGGCAGGAGAAGGCACAGCGTGGAAGTTCTTAAACATTAAGCCCTAAATGAAGGTTTCCACGTTCTCTGTGCGGCCTTCTAAGTGAAATTTATTTAAGTTTAGGATCTCTGAGCTGCTAGATCTGTGGGGACTTCTGTGCATGTGCTTTAGTTTTGAAATTAAACCCTTTAGTAGATGGTATCAGGTTTTCCTGCTGTTTCTGCTTAATACATTGGAGACTTGTTTTTTATATACTTCTGGGGTTTATGTTTTGCACAAGAGCAAGCTTAGCAAACAGTATCCAGCTTGGGATTTTAAAAACGGTGTAACGCCCATGCACGAATACCAAGCAAATCATTCTTCCGGCACGTAATAGCTTAATTACAAAATAAAGATTATTTCAATTAAAACTGGGTTTAAAATTACCATTTCATAACATACATCACAATGCATAACAGCTTGGGACAGGAAATGACTAATACTTTATCCAATTTAATTTATATCAGTGGAAGCTTAACCTTGATGCCTTGGCTATATTTCAGCTAGCATTAACACCATTATTTATATAAAAATTGCTGCAAGGCCTTCAGCAACGTGAAGTGGCCAGAGCCATTGCTTTAAAACTCATCCCAAAGACTGCTGGTCCGGCACACACCCTCGCAGCTCCCTGGGACACTGACTCACGGCTGGTGCAGTCCTGAGTCACCAGCTCTGCTTGGGTAACCGCTCTGGATGTTCCTTGTCCCCTCTCCAAACAGTCGCAGCTCTGCACATCTCCTCCTGTGGATCTACTGGCCTCAGGCATAAAGGAGAACAACATCATTCCTTGGCCTCTCGCCCTGTCTCCTGGCCTGAGGACCTTTTCTTTAGATGCTGGGAGGTGGGACTCGGTGCTTTGTAGTTTTAGCCCTGAACGTTGTCTCCCCAAGGCAAGATTCCCGCAAGGCAACGGGAGCATCTCCTCCTCCAGCAGCAGAGCCCGTGGTGGCCTTTCCAGTTGTCTGAAAGTAGAGAAAAGCAAAATTGCTGTTTGGACAGTTTTTTGATGCAGGTTCAGGAGTCTGACTCAACATTAAAAAGGCTTGACTGTTTGCCAGAATACTAATGTAAGTAATTGGAAGAGCTCCTAAGTGGCTTTAAAGTACAAATGTTTTTAATTACTCATTGTAAAGATATAATGTACCAAAGGTGAGTGGCTTAGAAACAGGATGTTGTGGCATAGAAGCTCAGGCTTCTTAAAAAAAATAAGGTTTTAAAAAGGGATGTTGTTGTGGGGTCCTCTGTGTCGTCCTGGGAAGCAACAGTAACATTGAAGCCTCTCTGGGGCCATCGTGGTTTCGATACTGAATAAAAAAAGAGTTGTTCTCCCAATTGGTTTCGTTATTTTTCTGTCCTTTCCTCATAGGTTTCTGAGCAAATCAGGTTTTTAGATTGGTCGTTGTCCTAGCAGGGACCTCTCCTACCCCGAAGTGCAGGAAGCAGGTGTGCAGTCAGGGGTGCCTGGCAGAGGGTGCTCAGAGGTGGAATGGTTTCTGCTGAGGTGTGGGGTAAATCCAGCAACACCGTTTCATATGGCCACTGGTTTCTGCTGTTCTGGCATGTCAGATTGTACCACTGGGCTGGGTTTATGCCTCGGCTAATTTTAATCTTGCCTTGTTTCTTCAGACAAGGAAAATAGTATATCAGAAGAGGAAATTAAAATTAATTTTAATAGAATAATAGACAAAAAATACAATTTGTGATTTATGGTATCACTAGATACTTGGAGGTAGTCTGTGCATGTTTAAATGTAGTGTGTCTTTTAAACCTCAGATGTCAAACATTCTCACGCTTGCGTTGAAATGTTGTTGTGCAGACTTTTTCACCTTATTAAGTAGCTGTATTTATCTTTTGGGGGATTATTTAACCAAACGCATGTATGGAAAGGAACAAATTGCTCCTTTTTATGGATGAATAGATGCTGCGTATTTGAGGAGGTCTGGATTTCTCTCAGTCATCCAGCTGCATGTTCTTTTAAATTGCTTCATGCAGCTCCAGCAAAGTGCTCCTCGGGCGGACTTGAGGCAGAACTCGATGGCTTTGACTTGCTGACAGCGCCCGGCACGTGTTGAGGTGTGGGGGGCTCTGACTCTGTGCCAAGAACCACCGTAACCTGCTGTAAATTACAGCATCCCTGCAATTACCAGAGTTTGTGCCAGGGTGTATCAGCTATCTTAACAGCTCCGCGCAGCCACAACCTCCCTCCTTCCCACCTCCTGGCATCCCAGGCTCGACTCTGGTTGCAGACAGTGTATCCACCTTCCCAAAACGAAGGCTTTTACAGATTATTGCCTTTCTGCTGCTGCTTTCAGTGCTCACCTTCTGCAGCCATAGCGGAAGCTCCTGGTTATGTTGTGTTTTTACAAGGAAGGCCTAAAGCATGGTAAGGTTGCACATAAAGCATGATAAGGTTGCACATGCCTCTTTCATAAATAACCTCAAAGCTTTTGGAACTGAGGTGCAAGAAGGGATCCATCATCTGCCCCCTCCCTTTGCCATTTTTTTGGGTGCTGCTGACCTGCAGGCCAAGCCGGGGATGGACTGGGTGGTCCTGCCTGCCCCAGGCTCTGGCCAAAGCTGGTGGCCAACCACAAAGACGTTGGGAGCTGCCTCGTTGCCCCTGTGGCAAGGGACCCACTGGCCAAGGGGTAGAGCTGCCTTCTGGCCTTGCTTAATTTTTCCAGCCCAGGAGATTAGAGGTTTTTCTCTTTAAAGACTTCTCACGATTTTTTTTCTTGGTTGGTATTTTGGTTTGCTTTTTTTTGTGTGTGTATGGAGTTTTTTCCCCATTTGTATAACATGAGCTTTTGGTTGCTTTTCTGGTGTTTGCCTGGAGACCCCAGATGCAGGCTCCTCCCCACTGGGTCCTGGCACAGAGAGCATCACTGCCTTTTATTCTGTACTCCAAACTCAAAAGCATTTTACATCTCTAAAAATCTTTATAAATTTCTATAAAATACACCAAGCAAAACACTTTAAAGTGTTCCTTGAGAAATTATTGTATTTTGCATTTGTTTTATCCTTTAAAAAAGACCTTTTCCTTGGCATACGTGCAGTATCATTGGTACAATGTACATTGCATCCCTCATATTAATACTCTGATCAATCACTGCTGACAATAACAGTGTCTTTGTGTGAGAGGCTGTAGGACAAATGTTTTAGCTTGTGAGAAGAAAATTGTTAGCATTTGAATAGAGAAGAGCGCGGGGGAAGGATTAATAGCCTACTTTGATGGATTAGAATTTTTTTAGGGAAATTGCTCAATATTAATATGAAAATGTTTGTGAATTGGCTGTGTAGGGCTGTCAATGGGAAATGAGGGCCAGTGATTATGTCTCCAAGGCCTTATCAGTTCAGACTTGACTCTCACCAAAGACTTTCACACAAAAGACTGATGAGAGCACTAGAAAACAGCTGAATAAGAGCCGTTACAATAAGCGAACCATTCCGCCACCAGTGTCACGATGTCAGGTTTTGTGCCCTTTATGTAATATTGTACATCTTTATATTAACATATCTGAATATGGATTTGTAATAAAGAGGCAAATGAAACTACCTGCTAGACATTTTTATTTCTATAATTTTTGCTTATCTCTGAAATATGACTGCAAAAATGAACTAGGGTTAGTCTTAATAAACAACTGTGTCTACATGGGAGATTTCTTTGTGAGCATTAGGTTAAGGGTTTCAAATATGGATGTGTATTTATTCTTGTAAAAAAAGGACTGTTTCATGGTCCTGAGAGACGTCGCAGGAAACCTTGTTTCCTATTACCATAGCTTCAAAACAGATCAAACAGACTTTCTTCTGTGTCCTGTGCTCTTAATAAGGTTTTAAATAGACCCCAACCAAATGCAGAAGTATGCCTAGTTATAAGTGTGTTGAACATAACTGGTGTATTTCAAGTAATGGTACAGATTAAATTACACATCCTCTTTTTGTTTTAGATTTTCTACATACTTTGTCTACCTAGAGGCTGAAATAAAGCTATGCATCACTTGGCTGTTGACATGTATCTCGTGGAGCCAGACCTCCAAAGGACGCGCCCATATGTTGTTAGTGAACTTTCTGCAGTGACTTATTGCTTGTCGAAATTTTACATTAGCTTTTGAATAAGTGTATCTACGACGAGGAGAACTTTTTCTGTTGCATACAACAAATAAATAAAAATTACATTCATAAATGAAATGCTGGGACTTTCCCCTTCTACTTTGAATAAGAACTTCCTTTTCCTTCTGGCTTTTTATATCCCTTTTCTTGCCACTCAGTGTCCAACTTAGCTTTGCACATCTTTTGAGCTGGTGATGGACATCAATCTCTGTATGGTAAATTTGAAACTGGATCCAAAGTGGCTGCAGTGTCTGTAGGAATTTCTGGATAACGCTGTCACTCATTCACATCCTCCTTATCACCTGATATTGTGGTAAATCTTGTATAAATCAACAGAATAAACTCTGGGAACTTTGGTCATTTCAGTGATGAAATCTCAATAGTTCATGGCAAGGTTGAGCCTGCTGACTGTTAGTGTGTAGCTGTGGTTAATAGATGTCATCCTCGGAGCTCTAGGATTGCTGGACTATCCAGACTAATGTCATTTGATGAAAGTGGCCTTTATGATGTTGTTCTACAGATCCTTGGACCAGTTCCGCTTCACTTCGGTAGTTCAAGTGTCCTGTTTTGTGTTACCTGTGACCCATTCTAGGCAATCTGTTCAGAAGATAATAGGGTTAAGATCATGTCTCTGCGGTGACATAGTATTGTTGTATGTCTTAGTAGTACTTGTCCTCATGGATAGATGTGAAGAAATACGGAAAGAAAATCAGAACAGAACATTTGTATAAAGTTTTTGCATGTTTTAAAATCAAAACTATCCAGCATCAGATGTTAATGGATTCATTTTTTTTTTAAGTACTTCCATGTAAAGGTTGTGGGGTTTTTTTTTGGTGTGTTTGTTTGTTTGAGAGTGGCAACATTTTCCAATAGAAAAATTTCTTTAAAGCTGAGCTCAGCATTCTGTTAATGAAAATGCTATGTGTGTACCTATATCAGAGAAAAAATTTTGGTAGAAAAGCCTGTCTCAGTTACGGAAAGGCTGTTTATTTTGCAAGGCCTTAATTATAAATACACACATTTTTAAAGCTTAGAGTTTTGTATGTAATTAGCATCCAGTTTCCTTCCCTTACTTGTAAATCACAAACTAGTGCAAAGGAACTGTTTGGCACTTGGCTATTTGCAATGTACTCTAGTTAGTACTGGATCAATAAATCTTTTATAACTGGTGCCAAGTCTCCTCAGTGGCTAAAAAAGGATTTTTGTGCATGTTTCATTAAAGCCAAAATAGCGGACGAGCGTGCTAAATATAGTTGTGTGTTAAACAGAGAAAGTGCTTAGCATCAGCAGTTGTAAGAACGTAATCCACTTTTATGACATTAGCAACCAACCAATGAAAGTGCAAAAATATTTTTAAAATTAAAGTACCGCAACGTTTTCAAATTTAACTTTCATAAAACTCTGTGGAGGTTCCCAAGAGATACAGTTGGTTCACATGCCCAAAGCCTGAGAGCTTGTTTTGAATGATATGTCACACACATGTAATAATTAAAGTACGATGCATCACTACTAACTTGATTTAATCAGATTCTAATATTTTGCAAAAATACATGGATTGTCTAGGTTCCTTACGTGATATGCAGTGAACGGGACTTCAGAAGAAATGGATACTCTCAGTGGTGAAGAGCATCAGTCTTATTAAGTCTATAGCTGCAGCGAGTTCAGGCTCTGATTTGAAGCACTGCCAGCATTGTCATGTTTTAATAAATTGATTTCATTATTGCATGTTTTAGCAAGTTTATCCACGACATTTTTCTTAGGAAATTTTTAAATCTGATTTACTGTGTTTGGGTGTTATAATTATTTAAGATTCACTTAGAACCTCATATAAATTGTATCACCCATTAATTAAATTATTTAATGTATAATTTTACAGGAGAAATGACACCTAGTACTTTATTTTCATCTCCTGTTCCTCAACTCCCTTGTCTCCATAGTAGCAATTAGGAACCACATTTTTGTATGTATTTGATACTATGTTTGGTAGTGATAAAAATGATTAATGATACTCTTTGAGTAATCCTCTTAGTATATGTAACTAAGAGTGTATCTTTGTGGACAGATGCAAGTAATTTTTCTGCCTGTGCTCAGCTCATGCCAAGCTGGCTGGACCCAAACCAATGCTAATCTCTCAGGCTTATCGCCACTCCCAGGTCATGTTATACCTGAACGGCGTTTGGTGTGGAAAAGTGGCTAAAGGTTAGAGATGTGCGTACATCAGAGATTAGGTTCACAATAATATTTAGGACAAGCCTTGAAGTCTCTGTCTCCCTCGGACTGTCCTTGGGGTGTGGTGCCTCTTTTTGCTCCCACATTTAAGTGGACAAAATGAGCTGCTTTTAATGCGGTGAAGGACGTGTAGGAACTGAACTGCACGTGGCTTTTCCCTGCTTGCAGGTTTTCCTTTCCTTCCAGTTGCAGAGGGGCAAAAGGAAGCTAGGAGATGGCTGGAAGAACAAATGCAGAGCTTCTCAGGTGTAAATTCAGGACTGATGCTCTGCCTGCGGGCAGCTCACATGCATTTTTGGGGAGTTTCTAGCAGAGGGGTGTGAAGTGTACTCTGAGTAGACTAGAAACTAAGTTGTGCCCCCGAATATTTGATGATTTATTTGTATTTCCTCACTAGTAGCTGGAACAGTGTTTCCAAACTCTTCCTGGTACTTGTCTGAGTCACATTGGCCAGGGAGGATTGTGCTCATGCAGCAGAACCTCTGCAGAACGGGGCACGAGCAGGCTGTGTGCTCAGCGAACCTGGGCAGCTTGAAGCATGACAGTAGAAAACAGGTCACTGCCGTGCTGTGGGATCATCCTTGGTTTCCCCAAAAGACTCTTCAGAACAACCAGGTGCCTATCAGAGCGGCTCTCCAGCTGACTCAGCACAGCCCGGCCGAGGCCAGGTCACCGAGGAGTTTGTTCTTTATAACGAAGAGTGACAATTCCGAAGATGTTGCGCTGTTGCTTTGCCAAAGGCTGTGTGACAGTTGTACATCCCTTGTTTCTGTAACATGTGATTTCCTTGCTCATTTTACCAATGACACCACAGCAAGTGTCTGAATTTTATACCAAAGGGCATATGTGATTTGAAAGAGGTGGAACGCAGAGCTTAATGCTGAACAAAGGACGGGTTTCCTGGTTAGCTCTCTCCATGCACTGCCTACTTCCTTTTATGGAATGGCTCTTCAAGAGAGAAGTGATGACCTTAAAAAAAAAAAGTAAGGTGATATGTAGATACTGTTTTCCACAGTTAAAGGTCACCTTGACTTTTAATCTTGACTGCCATACTTTTCTTCTCATTAAAATATTTGACAAGAATTCTTTGCATGAATGAGCAGCACAGAACACCTTAAGACTACTCAATTTTCACTGAAGATGTTGCATTGTCATAAATAATAATCATACTGTCAACTAAAAATCATTATCTGTTACAAGCATTAACAAATAAAATGCACTTTTATACATTTATTACCTTGAAGAACCTGTTTTTTTCTCATAAATGGATTAAGCAGCAGCATTGACTATGTTTCTTAGGTTATTTGCTTTTGAATATCAAATTCTTTGCGATAGGACAGAAAGAAAAGATTATTTTCTAAACACTTTGTTTCCAAACAGTTGAATATTTTTTTGTCATTGACTGTAATGATTCATTTGCCATTGTACAACTCTACTCCTATTCTAGTTCCATCAGCATTTGAAATATTTTTCTGAACATCTGTTTGAGTATCTTTTGGTCTGATGTCTTTTACAGGAGCCAGCCTAAAAATATAGGGCTATTTTAATATAGAAGCTTTGTTATTCTCTATACCCAGTTGTCATTCTGAAACAGAATAAACTCAAGTTTAACTGTCATGAAATCTGACATCATAAATTTTGTACCACTGAATAATAAGCCAAAATGGAAATCACTATGCATAATGCAAAAAGTCTTGTAAGTTGACCTTTACGTAAAAGGAATGATTATATGTAAAAAGAGCCTTGCGAATTAAGAATGTAATTCTTTTCACCTTCTGTAGCTTGGGGGTTGCTATAGGCACTGAGTTTTTATTGTTATTTTTATCCCACTTAACTGAAAGCAGTTTCGAGCACTGAGCTGAGAGGACATGCAGAACTGGAATGGAGGGAAAAATAGGTCAGAAAGTGATAGACCAAGTCACTTCCCTCGGAAAACCGTGTGTAATCACAGGCACATGGGTGCATTTTCTAAATGGTGTGTGTTTGCCTAGGGAGCATTAGTACATTTTGGGAACATAAGGAACTGACTGACACTGAGCACCAAAGACCAAAATATGACATATTCCAAATTGCCGTGAAAAGCCCCAGTTGTGAAATTTGTTTGGCATCTCTTGACAAGTGCTATTGTTTGTGAAGTAAGTGTTGAAGATGCTCTTTGCTGGAAATATTCATTACTGAAAAGTCTTTTGTGTTTTAATTAGGCTGTGGTTTAACTGCAATACATTTAGGATGCTGATTGCAAGAGCCTTTCTGCATGAAGGGAAAGATGAGGAATAGATCCCACTGGCTTCTACTGAGACCTGGAGTCAGTTTGTAAATTGAAAAATTTTGCCAAAAATTATTTTTTCAGTTTGTTAGTTTTCTTTCAAGGCACTATTTTTACCACAGGAATACTGACAGTAATTGAATAAATGTTTGAATATTGCCACCAAGCTGTGAGACTCAAGGAAACTTGTTTCTGAAAACATGCAGGGAGTTTGTTTGACATGATCAGGAAAAAGAGAACTTGTGCTGACTATCAGAAATCATGAGAGAAAAAGAAATCTCGCTCTTGTTGCATGTTTCCATAACATATCCCTCGTATTACTTCTTGCTGTTACACGTTTCTCGCTAATTTGAAATTAAAACAGCGCGTGTGTGGACGCATTGGCTCCAGTGAGATATTGTGAGTTGATGTTTTAAGGACTAAAGAGCTTTCTGGAGTAACAGGAGTGAGAAACTAGACTGTGAAATGACAGGATTGACTCAGGTGTAGTGCTCATTGTTTTCATAAACTTTGTCCGCTCTGACACACCTTTGTATAACCGACTCCCCCTCACGGCTCTCCTGAAGGCAATTTTTCCTTTCCTTCCTCTGTGGCTTTGCTGCTTGTTAAATTAGAAGCTGAATGGTTTTGCTGAATGGTTTGCAGAGTTAGTGCGTAAAACACAAAAGAGGAATCTGAAATCTTCAGAGCGCTTCCTGATGGCACAGAGAGAAGTCAAATCTAAATTGAGATTTTGGGGAAAATCACCAGCTGATTTCTGAATATGAGTTACATCTGCCAAAAATACCAGCTATGTACTCATAGCTAGTTAGCATTTTGAGTTGTGTAGAGGTTTGCAAGGATGGTTTTATACCAAAAGCACTGCATTTTATTTCTAGTTTTATTTACAGAAACAGTGTAGTTGGTTCTGATTAAATTGCCCCCAAAATTCACATTTGGGGAAAAATGATGCTTTAAAAACTGCAGGCCCTGAAGTAGCTAGATTTTCTGAGTCTGATAACTGAGAGAAGTTTCGAGTGTCTGCACAATAATAGGATATATCTGCATATTTTTTTCCCAGCAAAGTATTTACGCATATATGTAGCTTTAAGTACCTCAGCAGGCCGATTAGCATCTGTTTATGTGCTTAAAATGACACCCGTGCTTATGGGCTTTCTGAATCAAAATATTAGCCTTGTTTCTGTGATGTGAAGCGTTAGTCAAAATTATCTCTTTAAAATTTTATTTATTTATTTATTTCAAGTTAAAATGTCACACTTTTTTAGTTTCTGGCTGGAATAGGTAAATACGCTTGTTGGAAAGAGCCCAGATAAATTCTTCCCAAGCCTTTTCCTCCTGAAGCCCAGCAGAAATGCCTCCGCTTTGCTGCACTGCACGAGCCTGGATGCCAGCCGAAGGGGCTGCGACAGCGATTCTTAAACTGCCACATATGGCACGCAGACTAAATGAAGTACTGTACATCTTTGTCCTGTCAGAGGCTTTCCTTCAGAAACATGTCACCGGATCAAAGTCAAATACGTACTCTTAAGGAGGCTTTTTTCCCCCCCGAACAGAACACCATATCGCATTAAGGAGCACTGTAAGTTAAGCGATGATGACAGAGTTTAGCAGTTCATACCCTTAGAGCAGCCTCGTGGATAAAGGCAAGCTTTGGGACCTCTCCTACTGTACATGCCTGATGTTATACCTGTCAAATATGTTATGTTGAGAGCGTCTGCAGTCGGCCATGCCTTGCTGCCATTAAGCAAGGCTAACCTAAGGAGTTGATTTGTTTTGTATCTGTTTGAGAAGATTTAAATCTTCCCACTGGCGAGGAAGCTAACTGAGACAAAAATGGAGTTACTAGTGGTTATCAGAGAGGTAAACTAAACAAACAGGTCTGCACGTTCATCTTAGCAGCTACCAGTTGTCATCTATTTAAAAAAAATATACGTCACAAGTGGGTATCTTCACTTATTTTACTTTTTCGTTGGGCACCGTACTGCTTTCATCTTCACCTGCCGATTTGCCAAGGCCAGCGTAGAACTAATTCAAGATGGTGTTATCACCATCTTCAACAATACTAATGAATTTCCCATTAACAAGATTACTACCAAAATATTACCTGTGAATGTTTTCTATATCCCAAGACACTCTGGAGAGAGATATGTATTCATCACCATGGAAACATGAGGTTCATTTTAAGTAGTTTTGAGTTTATTATTAAACCACCCTCTGTCACTGCTGATGGTTCTGTTGTACAACTTGCTTTTTTTAACTGAAGGCATTTTAGAGAGTAATCATGGCTGGTTTTAAATCCTGAACCAAATATGACACTTGGCTCTTTTGAAAAAATTCTTCTATCTAGAAACATGATCCTACTTGTTGAGCTTATTTCCTTTACTACATGAGAGGGAACCATCTATGTATGGCTGATTTACTTCTCAAGCACACTGCCAGTTGCATTTCCCACTGGATATGTGAAAGTATGGACCTTGCCAGTGAAAAATAAGATAATTTATCTGTAATTTCTGGAGCTGAAGCAATGAACTGTGTCTCAAAAATGGATGAAAATTTATGTGCATAATTCTGCACATTTAATCATTGGTAATGCCACAATGATTGAATTTAACATGATTTTACCAAAATCATGGGGGAGATTAAGTTGAAGTTCAAGGATACTATTGGCTAGTCTGCTCACGGACACTACAGAAATAACTCTTAGCCAAGTCAGACTGGTTCATTGTTTTTGTATTTGTCTGGTTTTGTTGTTGTTGTTTTTTCCTGCAGATTATTGCCTGTAGGAGGTTTAATGAGGTACATGAAGAACACCCTCTGGTTGACTAACAGGCAATAGTCCTAAAAGTGGCAGATGAGTGTCGGTCTGTGTTTGTTATTAGAGATTTGAAGTCACAGGAAAACAACATATAACTGTTAAACTTGAATTTAACAGTGAATAGTATGGGGAGGTTTTTTCCAACTGAAAAGCCATCTTAGTGTTTATAGCAGTGGAATATGAGGAAACAGGAAAGTAGATATGGGGCTTGGTAATGAGAGGCAGTCTCAGTAAATCTTTAAAATATCCAGGCTCTCTTTAATGATCCCTTACTGTAACTCCTAAGATCTGGAGGAGGGATTTCCGTGCAGCCACAGCTCCTTGATGGTTACACTACTCGCTCACTGCTGACATCAGACGAATTCAGAACAGGAACCTTAAAGGTGAAAGCCTTCATGCTCTTCCTCCTAATCTTTTAATCCATTCATATTCTTTGACCTCCAGTATTAGACCTCCCTTATTAAATCCACCTGGGCATGGTAGATTGCGTTCCTCCCCAGAAGAAAGGAGAAGAGCTATTTATGAAAGTAAAGGTGAAGAGGACTGGTAAAAGAAAATGAGTTCTGTATGTGAAACTCTATAGAAGTTTCTCTGATGACCTGGGGCTTCTATTGTGGGGTTTGGAGGGGTCACTTCTGCCTGAGAAGTTGTGTTTTCATTTTCAAATATTTTGTTTTGTCTGTTTCTTTGCTGAGGCTGTTGATGCTAGCAGCAAGGTCTCCCACTGGCTGAATAGCAATTTTTCCCTTTTGGGGTTTTGTTACCTTGGGGCTCCTGGATTATTTCAGTAGGTAATTTAATTTCAGCAGATAATTTAATTTCAGCAGATAATTTAATTTCAGCATCAACAAATAGCTGTTGAGACAGGGGGCCCATCCTTTGCCAGGTAGAGTTGTCTGTGATTATTGGCTGTCTTGATTTGATGTGACTAACCAGCAAGTAAAAGGTTTACACAAACAACAGACTAGGAAAAATTCATGAAGTAGATACTGTCTTCAGAATGGACTCGGGCAGCTTTTCCCTGGAATGGAGCAGTTGAATAACCACACTGCACGGGAGAAGACATTAAATAGAAATGTAAGTTTGTTAATTTTTCACTTGAGATTACTTACTTCAGTCAATAATAAACTGAGAGTTTGGTAGATGCAGGTCTGCCTGGAAACGTTTCTCATGCTGCCCGCGATAACGAGACGACGTATCAATTTTTGCACATGTTTCCCCTGTTAATACGCTGAATGGCTACTTCAGGTAGAGCTGATAGGTGGGATTTTTTTGCATGACCTCCATTAAATATTCTGTAAAAGGATCAAAGGAAATTGCATATGTTATGTTTAAATGTCCATCTGTCGTGCCTGCCCGAAACTCTGGCATTGGTTTGCTCTCGCACGTTTTGTCCAACCGCTTTCCCTCTAGCAGGGTAAGGAGAAGCCTGCGGTACCTTGCTTCCAGACCCTGTTCGGGATGGAGGCATTCCCTCATCTTCCTTTGAGTGAGCTGTCAGAAATCTCCCCTTCTGCTTGAGCAATCCCGCACTGCGTGAGGCGGGCACGGCAGCCGGGGTCGCCTTGAGCCTCGTCAACCCCTTGGCACTGACGGCTGTTCCACGTGTTAGAAAATTGTTTCTCCCTCTTAGCTATGAAGTGCTTCTGGATGGCACGTTGGGCCAACAGCAGGGAGCAATGACCACTCTGGAAGGAGCAGAGACCAGGAGAGGTAGAATTTTGGCTGCTGGAGGCAGCAGCATTGCCCACAGCCCCAAACAGCAAGGGCTGTGAGTGTTTCAATACAGGCAAAGGTGGCCTCTGGCACGTGGGGTGTAACTACCAGCAGACACACACCACGTCCAGTTTCATGTCTGGTCCTTAAAGGGTGTCTGTCATCCCATCGGTGTATTTCTGGTGAGCAGTAGGAACAGCTACTCTGCTAAAGCTTGAACAGATGATGGCATGGGTTGTACGTCGTCAGGATATCGCTTACCTTATGGCTCTGTAAAATGACACAGGAGATTTCTAGGAAGGAAAAGCGCGGAAATAAAGAAGTAGTAGGTATGTGGCTGGCACTCCTGATGGGGAGAGCAAATCTACATTAAAAAGGGGCTTTTCTGCTTGTTTAGACAACACTACTTAACCCTGAACAAATATTTAGACACATTATATTCAGTGGAACTTCTTATTTTTTAATGAATGGAGCTATTTGCATATCTATTTTACTGAAGCTTGGGATACTCTTCTGTGGAAATGTCCCCTTCTGACACGGGTGAAATGCCTTTTTCCTAGACACCAGCGGTACAGAACGGCCTTTTGTCACAAGGTCCCTTTCCTGGAATTTTCCACTGTGAGTTGTAGTCTCCCCTATAAAGCTCAGTGCCAATAAACCAAATCCTTATTTCTTTTGATAAACAGAAGTCGTAGCACTACACATCTCCGCATTTTGCACTCGGCTGGTAATCTGCCTTGCACTTCCCGCACCCTCACCCCTCCCTTCTGCAACTGTCGGGTTATATTTAAATGCCAAAAAAACAGAATTAGTTTTGCACATCAACGCTGACTTATAAGGCTATTTGAAGTTAAAGCTCTTTGCCAGTTTCCATTTTCTTCACAGTGTTCCCTTCCGCTTTGGGTTTGAAGAAGGAGGGAAAAAAAAGGGGGAGAAAAAAAAGTTATTTAACAAAACTTGATCTGTTTGAAACTGCAAAGTCCAAGCTGTCCTTCCTGTGCTACTGCAGACAGCATGAGAAATGAAGGCTGAAGGGCTCGGCCGATTTCAGGAAAAAAGTGCCCCAAAAAGGTCAGGAAGAAATGGGAGCCTTTTCATTTTGTGCTCCCCGGGTGATATTCAATAACTCTTTTGGTCTTTATACTGTAGGACGTAGGCTCATTTGCTCAATTTGGGGTGACAGCAGCGTGTTTTGTCAGAACATAGCTGGAGTTTTAAATGAGGACGGCATTCTGAGGCAGTAGGAAACATCCTTTATCTTAGCAACAGGAGGGCATGGAAATGCAAGGTTTTTTGGCAGCAGTCGTATAAATCTAGTGTTTTGGAGGGGCTGACCCAGGCTGTGTGGAAGGAGCGCTCAGCTTTCTTTTGACGGTGCGATTTCCTGCTCCGTGGTGGAGAACTTGTCTGGACGGGGTCCTGAAGAAAGCCTACATCAATTACTTGAAAGGAAATCAACTCTGTCTCCAAATGCTTGGCAG
>NW_009697245.1:28022-52169 GCF_000703405.1 Apaloderma vittatum | reverse complement strand
TCATTGTTAAGGGGGTTATAAATATATGTATGTATACACGCACGCAACCCTAACAAACTCTCTTCCATTTTCAGGCGTTAGCTGTAGCAGTGACACCCGTTGCTGCTTGTGCCTAAATTTGTCTCAGTACTACCTTTGTGTAAGGCTCCTTCCAAGAGACTTACAGCTTTCGTAAAAAAATAATTCTTGGGCTTCAACAGAAAATATAGGGTCTTAGCCTGGAAGAACAATAAGGTTGGTTGGTTTTTCTTACACTTTGGCATTGTCAGAAATAAGAACAAAATAAAAAAGAACAAATCTATTCTCAACTGAGAATGTTAAGATTTATTTTTTTTTCACAGTTCACTGAGGTCAAGTATATTCTAATTTATTACCCCTTGAATTTTTCTGTCTTTCAAGTTGTTGCCATGAATGCAAGCATCTTTGGATAGTTTAGAAAAATATAAAAATGATGAAGTGATATCTTGTTGGATAGCTGCTGCTTTGTCGTAACTCTTAAGCAGCTGTTACATCTTTTATGTCAATAATCCTTAAATTAAAGAGTCATTAAGCACTCAGTTACATGATAGATCGTAATGGCTCAGTGTAAACCTATTGTGTAAATCTGTAGAGAGGCCTTTTGTTTGCATAAAGCATAATTCTGAGCCAGAGGAGTGCCTAAATATGTATGTATATGGTGGTTTCTAATGCCTCCTCATGACTCCTTAGAATTTATGTTTTAAAAAAATTTGATGCACTCCTGCTTTTTATTCTTTTCTGATTAAGTAAAAAACCTGTGCACATTTTTAAAGCTTTTCATGGTGCTTTTGACCCTTTCAAGCTTTTGGATCAAAGTTTTACAACTTTTTTTTTTTCCTGTGGTTTTTTTTTTTTTTCTTTTTGTGATAGTGCCTAGCACAGGGTGCCTTCCACCTGGCTGGAATATTTCATTGATTGTACTGCCATGCAGATTGGATACACTGCACCATCAAAAGAAGTAATGGGAATGAAATTACCCTGGGAGGAGGGCGGAGCAGGGCAGGCAGTGCTCATACAGGATATTTTGCTGGGAAGTCACATCTGAAATTGTGGCGGACCTTGAACCACACGCTGGTGAGAGGTCCCATTGCTCCTGGGTGGCTCCTTGCCCCTCGCAGGGTGGCCCCAGCCATGGGAGGAGGGGGCAAATGACAAAGCGAGCGTGTTGCGGCACGCGGCGCAGGTTGGCGCTCTTACATCTGAGCTGCCCTTGCCGCACAGGGTGGCGTGTGCTGCAGCTGGGCTGGGCGAGGTGGAGCAGGGCTGTGAGAACAGGCTGGCTGTGACTTTGCCTTGCCCGATTTCCACACATTCCCTCCCGTCTCCATCCTCTCGCACGTATTTCCAAACTGTCCCAGACCGTATATGCCTTGGAGAGAGATTAATTTCCAATGTAACACCCACAGAGAAATTCACGTCCAAAATATGTTCTTCTGGTGCCAAAAGAAGAACAATAAATGACTGGGAAGAAGAGAAAATACATTTCCAGACTAGACAAAACCCACCTCTCGTCCTCCCGCAAGCAAAACCACATTGCTGTTGCTGTTTGGTTCCTGCAGATATTAGGAGGAGAAAACATCATCATGGAGCAGGTCATGCTGACGTGTGGAGGCTGATGTTTGGGGGCAGGAAATGATGCATTGCTCTTTCACAGCGGTTTTTGTGAGTGATCTGAAGATCCTGTGTAAAGGCATCAAGCAGAGAACAGCAGTGAATGGCCTGAGCAGGTTTAAATTCAGTCTTACTGTTGGCCTTGAGAGTAGAAGAGGGGCCATAGTAGCCCATCTCAACACGTGGTGGGGGAAGGCACAGGACACGGTTGTGGCAAAGCCCAGAGCCTGGCCCCGGGATGGTTTGTTGGAATGGTCTGGCTCTTGGGAAAAGCAGGATCTTGCCCACTGCTGTGGTGTTCCCTGCTTCAGGGGCTTCCTCAGTGACCCCTCCTGGCAGGGGTGGCTCCTCGGGCTGCAGGGCTGGGGCTTGCTTTACTGCTGGGGCTGCGCAAAAAGAACCACCCCACTTGAAGGAAAGACTGAGGCACGTCTGAAATTGGTCTCACTCTTTGAATTGCTGTATAAAAAGGGATGGCTCCTGGCCTCCTCCACGTTAAAGTTAGAGACTGAGGGACAGGAAACAGGGGAAGAAGCCTCTGCAGGTCCTGGCAGAGCCAGGAATGACAGCCCACTGTCCTGACCCACAGGTCTCCAGGTTCTCGCTGCTTGCTCCTGTTCCAGGGCACAGCTGGAGACAACTCCATCGCTGCTGATTGGACAGAATTCTCAGCAGTAAATCCAAACCTTATTTTTGGCCAGAATTGTTTAATGACAGCCTATCTGTAATGTCTGCATTTTGCAAATCTATCCATGGTCATGGCAGAATTACCATAGGATGCCCATGAGATGCTATTTCCAAGTCTGGTGTTTGCTGTATTTTTTACTGGAAAAGAGAAACTGGTTTGGTTTTTTTCTGTTTTACAGGGAGGCTTTTAACTAGTAGTTGGGATTACTTTTTTTTTTTTCAATATACAGAGAAACTTTGCTCTAGACTAACATCTGTTTTAACTTAAGTTTTTACCTAGTAAAAAAACCTTCATTCATTACATGGACAAATTGTTGATATCCAAATATTTTATTTGATTAATTGACTGAGGGCAAACTTTTTCTTCAAAATACTGCAGTTTTTCTTGAAAAGGAACACTACAAAGTGCAAGTGGATTTTGAGTAACCACAATGTGGTTTAGCCAAACAAAGTTTCCATAGTTTTTATTAATATATTTATCACATGCACAGTATAGTTTAGAGTGACTCTCTGTAATTGTAATTCACATAAATATGATCTTTATTTTGTGTAACAGCTCTGAAGTAGCCACTTTTGTAGCCATTTTGAAGCTCCCTCCATTAGACACTTAATTTCCACTTTGTTTTTCGAGCAGAGCTGCTGTGACTCTTTGAAAAGCTTGAAATCTCTAAATGATGGAATCTGAGCACTCTTGCTTTCAGCCCCCGATGCCGGGGAAACTGGCTTGAATACACGAAATTAGAAAAACATACACAGAATAGTTGTTTAAAATTCACAGCTGTCAACATCGAGTGTTTTGTGTGCGAGAAAGAATGTAGGAAACATTGAGTTAACCAAAGAGCTGCAGATGGATGGGGTCTCCCAGACCTCTCCCTGGGCTTTGTCTGCAGAGTCATTTGCATGGCAGGACAAAGGTCCTCTGTTGGAGACCCTGCCCAGCATCTCCCCAGGCTTTGCCTTGAGAGGGGGCTTCCTGGCCAAATTTTCCCCTGCGCCGCTCTTTAGGAACCAACCCAAGTGGTATTTGCGCAGGACGTCGCAGTGCCAAGTGGGGGTTTCGGTTAGAATGAAGCTAGGAGGAGATACGGGGCCTCTCAAGCTTATTTGGAGAAACACTGTATTGGAGCAGCATTGGTTGTTCATAAGAATAAAGCTGTTGGGGGGTATTCGGATTGCCAGCTTTTTATTTATGCCGTGTGACATGACGGAAATGGCATCGGTGAACATCAAGTATCAGAATACGTAATTTTGTATGCTAATTATAGCCTGAGTTTTCCCACTAACACTGAGGAAATGCATTATTTATCGTTTATTCTGCTTCAGAAGTCATAAAGTACCTTTAAAAACAAACAACTGAATAAACCTGATTACAAATGTCTCTGAAAATCTGATTTATTATAATTAAACTATTAGTGGCGTATCAACTATATTTTGTCATAAATATTATCCTCTAAGAATAATTAATTATGCTTAATTTTTCTTTCTGCCTATTTCAGCAAAATTCCGTGGCTTGTATAGTAGAAGGGGTTCTGCAAGGACTAAATCTAGGGCACTGGAATTACCTTCTGCAAATCTTAGGTTAGAAATTTGCAGAGAGACTTAGCTCTGCCTATCTCCCTGTTTTTGCAGAGACGCCAACTTCTATTACAACAGCCAAAGGTTTGTCAGCATTTCCAAAGGGCTCTTTCCAGAGATTTACACCTTGTTGTAGGCTGAAACTTGGCAAACAGGATTGCATGCCTGAAGGGATTTACTGTTTAACATGTCTGAATATTAACATGATTAAGCAAAAATTGGATGGCTTTATTAACCATAACTTGATTAAAGGTGATTAGTCATTTTTATGTTTGAGAACAACAGCCTTCTGCCTTTGGTGCAGCAGAAAGGAGTTTTTGCTGCTCAGTGTTTTTTTGCTTTTGTTTAGAGCATATTTAATTTGTAGCAGTGCATCTTGCACGTAGGGAGCAAAACTGGAGCTCCGATTAGAACCCAACACACGTATTTTTAATGCCTATTTTGCTCCACCAAAATGAAACTGATCCAAAGAGATTTTTTTCTTATTTTCAGTTTGTAAGACTTGCCTAAGATAGATAAATTTTCTTTAAAAAGGAAAAGCGTTTGCATAAGCAACATATTTTCCACACCTTCTAGACGTTTATGCAAATACACATAAACACCCACAGTGGTGACTTTTAAAAGTGCAACATTGGAGCTGGCTTGAGAAGGAGCAGGGGCTGCTGCCTTGCGCTAACCGGTGGTAATTGCACTTGGGACTTGCAGCAATTTACACTATTATCTAGGACGTGGACAAATAGTGGTGCTCTCCTTTAAGAGGTTTATTATTATTATTATTATTTGATGGTAAGATCTGATCTATTTTGGTCATGTTCTGTTTTGCCAGAGTTCTTTGGGGACTGCATGGCTCTTAGCTCCAGTGATGTTAAGAGATGTTTTGCCATTCGCTTGAAGAATACCACACGTGTGCACCTCTTGTTGTTTTCTGCTGGGAGGTAGAGGTTAACAAAGATCTTCAGAGAAGCAATGAGTAAACACAAAACTTAAAAATATTAAGTAAAAAGCATTGCAATTAAAGCCTAGTGAAACTATTGATACAGCGGTTTAAACTAGCCTAATTTAAAATCTCAACTTCAAGAAATAAACAATGAGGCTAAGTAATTTAATAAAAGTAACTGCTGAGAACGACACGGTATTGATAAATTTTTATCATTACATGTGCCATTGAATTTTAATTAGAGTTTATCTATCTTACATAGTAATTAACTGAAATGAGAATTCTACATAAACTGTTCTAGAAAAGGAGTGTTCATATATGCTAATGACTACTATGCATGATTAAACATTGAGGAAATAAACTCCAAATGTATGCTAATAAATGGCAAAATTTTCTGTGTAGAATTAATATCTAACAGAGCAATGGAAAGATGTTTCAAAGCACTTGTATATTGTATAAGTCAGCACATTATGCTTCAAAACTTAGAGCATGCTGTCACTGCAGTCGTCACTCCCTTCGTATGAGCAGCTCCCCCGAGGTAATGGAGCTGCCTACATGAGCACCTCCCTGCCATGAGTTTGGACAGCTGAGCTCTTATGAAATTGCCTGAGCTCAAAAAATACAAATTTATTTTGTACCTCTCTCTTGAATACTATATATAGCACTTAATCAGATATTATACGTAAATTCCCTCCCTGCCCCAAGATCTGTGGTCTTATTCCTGAATCCCTGGTGTGTTTCAGATGGACTCAAAGAAATATAAAGCTAAAACTAATTTATTCACATCCAGGTGGCATAGCCATGTTGGTCCAGAGCTGCAATTGGACCTAATTTTTTAAGGTTTGTTTGTTTGTTTTGTTCTTGTTGCTGGTTTGTGGAGTTTTTTGTTTGCTGCAGCCTTTCACTAGGGATGGGCAAACTGGATGGGGAAGAGAATTGTCCCCACAAATGTCTCCATAATTCTGGTTCAGGGACAACCAAACTCTAGCCTGTGGAACAGGCAGAAACAAGTTGCAGCGCAGCTCTGTCATATATTTGCCTGAAGAAACAGTTTTGTGAAGCAAAGCAAGGGTGGAATGAGTGTTTTCTGATGTATGTTGGACAAGAAAAATTAATCTGTGCATGGTACTTGTTTTGGCTGTGCTTCAGAAGGCATCTCTTGTGATGTCACCTGTAAATAGCCGAGAACTTTGACACCAGCTCTGTGTGAGGCTGTTTAAATAAGTGCCTCATTTACAGAACCCCGCTGCCTGCAAAATGGCTCCAATGGTGTTATCCCCATGCCTGAGGGGAAAGTTAAATAATGAAACCCCAAAGAGTCTCTAACTGGAGAAAAGGAGCATGGGAGGAAAGAGGAAAGAAGGGAAAGCTAATCTGTAACCATACAACCTCCTCCCATCTTCTGATTAGTTAGAGGAACAGAGCGTAAAGCCGTAGAGAAGTGAAACCATTAAATAAATGCTGTTGCTGCTGGAAACTAAGCCTACAGTTCTTTGCTGCTGGACATCTTCAGCATTCTGAAAGCAATTGAAATTGTTTGATCTTGCTTTGTTAATTGTTTGTAATGAGATTGTTATAGATTCTGGAGAGACTATGTACATGTTGAGGCCCCTATGTGATGTTTGCACCTCTTATGTGTCTGCCTCTGTCATGTGTATGTAGATGCATCTATAATTATATTCATTTGATATGATTTGGAAAATTTGGTACTCTATTTCAGATTCCCACTTATAAAATTAGAGAGCATGAAATCCATTAGTGTATGTTTGCTGTGAGATGCTCTGTTGTGTAGTTGTGATGTGGGACGCAGAAGAGATGATGCAGAAATGCTTTTAAATATGCTTTCTTAA
The DNA here is from genome assembly GCF_000703405.1 of Apaloderma vittatum. Lineage (NCBI taxonomy): Eukaryota > Metazoa > Chordata > Aves > Trogoniformes > Trogonidae > Apaloderma > Apaloderma vittatum. The sequence continues at coordinate 45,491 of NW_009697245.1, read as the reverse complement.
ACCTATTCTTTCAGTGTGATGGAATCTTTTTATTTCAGTCAGTGATTGCAGTTGGTATGGAAACATAAATTCCCACATCCCAAAGCAGTGCCGAGTCGGTGGGACTGCAAGCTGAACTTTACCAGTGCCTTTAGCACACTGGGTGTTGGTAGCTCTTGTTCAGTACTGGTAATGTGTTAGGCTTGATGGTATTCACAGGCTGTTGCTGCTATTGAAAATAATAGAAGAATTTTCCCAACATACCCCAATGAGCAAGCACATACTGGACAAGTTCATGCATCCTATTTTTATTTGATGTTAACTGCTAGACAGGATGCTCTCTTCCTCACTCAGATAATTGCAGTGGTTATGGAGTTCAGCAATAGCCATTTATGGCAACAGAATTAGCTTTGTGTCAGGAATATTAGCCCTGAATCCAGTGGTGCTGATTCAGCAACATGTACTATCATGTAGTGGAAGAGGGCTTTTCAGGACTCTCTGGGGATAAAAAACAAGACCATCAGGAATTGCAACTACTGACTGCAACATGTCAGGGTATCCTACAGTGTTTTGGGGTAGATGAAAGAAAATTAGCACCGGGGAGTTTGCTGGAGGGGTGTGTAAACCTTAAGAGCTGGCTCCTGCGCGCTCCACACAGACCTATGGGAGCACAGGACATTTACTGTCCAATAGTTCATTTTGTGAAAGTTCCCTTTCTCAAGCAAATTATTCCTATTATGGTTGCCCCATACCTTGACAGGAAGCTTCTTGGTAGCTTTTTATAAGCTCTTTAGTATTTCTGGCCTCACGAATGTGAAGTATCAGTAAGGTTAAGTAGAAATCTTGGTTAGCTGGTCTGTTCCGCATCAGGTCTCGCAGTGGCTGATGCCAGCCGAAGGGAATGCGTTTGGGGTGTGGTGCCTCCCGCTTGCACCAGGGTGTTTTTTGCCCATGCCAGCTGCAGGGTGAGGATGGTGACAATCTGCTGTTCACTTTCATCCCTTTCTTGGTCCTCTTGCAGGTCTTTGCTGTTATATAGATTGGAATGTTTTCCTCTGCTGTACCCTTCTTTAAGGAGCAGGGCAGCATTTGCAAAAACGCAAACTGCTTTTGAACAATTACCTGACCCACAGTTATGGAAAATGATGGATTCTTTGAGGCAACCAAAATTGGTGGCTTTGACTAGAAGAAGCAGGTTTAGCAGAGGGATTGGTTTTGGAAGATAACTGTTTGGAAGACAACTTCAGTTTGATAGTTTCTGAAGGGAGTTACTGTCTCTGCGTGTGATGTCATATGACAGTACATGCTACTGGGTGTGATCTTACTTTTTTCCTTGTATGTCAAAGTATTCATTTGGAACCGTCCTGCTCAGTTACTCGCTCTGGTGCATCTTAAGGCTGCAGCCATCATTTCTTAGTTTACGTATTTACATGTGTAGTTATATTTGAAATTGGCGACAACTCCAACTTTATTGAGCAACATAGGTATAGTGCTCTGTATTCATAGAATCATAGAATGGTCTAAACTGATTTTCTGGAAAATGGTCTCTGAGGTTGTTAGATTTGAAGGTGGGTTTTTTAGAGATGTTTATAAATACATGTACAAAAATACGTGCATGTAGATTTTCCTCCCAAGGCCTGCGCCTGGTGTTCTTATTTGCTGTTGTTGAAGCTCTGAATGCTGCTCATCTACATGTATCCCAATGGGCTTCCAGCTGCTCAGCTCGGGTGCTGTTGGTCCTGCAGCCAGAGCAGCCCAGAGCTCGGGGCAGACTCATTACCCGAGATCCAGAGACACTGCAGCCTGTCTTCAGCTCTGGACTTTCTCTAGATCTCTGAGGGTTTCAAGCTGACTTGAGCATATCTGCTGTCCCTTTGCATCAACTCTGCTGTACAGACATTTTTAAACAATCTTGGCTTTAATATGGAGGGAGGTATTAATTGCATGTGACTAAGAGTAGTGTATTTTTTGACCCTGTACATTAACAGCACTAAAACTTTCCTTAGCAGCACCTTTATGTGTCTTAACAAAGTCTTAGACCTAGTTCACTTAATTTATTAAGTAGATTTAAAAAAAAAAATAAATCTCATTTTGTTGTACAAAACTTCAGGTTAGATCAGACTCATCCTTTGGGATAGGTTTCTGATTATCTAGTACTGGCAGCTCGCTAGTCTTATTTAAAATTATGGACATTAAATAGACATAATCATAGAATGGTCTAAGCTGGAAGGGACCTTAGAGATCATTTTAATTCTACACATGACTAGATGTTCTTTTCATATATTTTTTATAAATTAAATACAAGTCTATGGAAATTTTACTGATATTTCTGTTGTTCTTAGTACAATTTTCGACTGACTAACCTTTCAGTGGTTTCTGATAGACTTAAAATAAAACCACCAAATTTCTAAATGTGTCAAACAACTGTTCTTGAAGATGAACTTTTGTCTTTTTATGGAACATGCTCTGCTGTCATGTCTAGTTTTTTTAAACTAGAATGGTAGCTCTTCATTTTTGATAAATGCTTAAAAAACATTTATTTGCCTTAGTTTCCCCCAACGTGAAGTCAAAAATGTTTACCAGTGCAAGACCATAGTAGCCTGTTATCTTAAGCCTCCTGATCTGTCAGCAGTAGAATACAAGTGTGTACTTGCCAAATAGCTTCAAAATGATGGTTTACAAGCATCAGGTCAAGTAATCAAAATGTTATAGTGTGTGTTTGTAGCAAATGTAAATATATCAAGTATCTTTGTGTTGTTTGCAATTAAAGTAACACAACACCATCTTCTCTGGATATTATTGTTCAAACATTTTGAGTAAAGCTCTAATAATATTTATTTTTGTTTTATGTGATGAGCAACAGTCTTAAAACTAATTCCGGTGAATTAAGAGTTGTGTTTCTGGGGAACTAACTACCACTATTTGACTGCTGTTGTAAAACTTTATTAGGCAATACATCTGACCTCAAATTGGAAATTTGTGTTGGAACCAGCTTAGGAAACCATTATAGCTCTGTTGTTAATTTTATATTTGTCTAATAAAACACAGCAGGAACTGCATGACATGCGCTAATGCAACTGATGCTAGCTGCTAGACATGTTTTTAACTACTGTTCTCTACCTTGTACAGGCACAGGATAGGAGGAAACTAGATTAGAACTTGTTAATAGGGATTGCTTTGTTTTTGGTAGCAAATTGCTGTTCCATAGTTTGTGACTACTTCTAGCGAGGAGGTCAGTGGTGATATTACCAAATACATATTTTTATATATATATATATTTGTAAAGAAAAATATGTGTTACCATGATATTAAAGATAGAGACGGGATACGTATATTATGTTGTTTTCCAAACTGTATTAGGAGCATCATTAAGTTTCTCATCATGTTACGTGACGACACAACTCTTCTGTCTTGATTTTTGGCAATGAGCATGTTAAAAATGGGATGAAGGGAGACTGGGTAACATGAATGCAGTTACAGAAACAGAAATGGCAGTATCTTAAGTGAGAGGAAAACTTGAAGGCTGAACGTGATCAAATTAAGCACGCCAGGGAAGACCCATGCCAAAATACAGAATGAAGTGGTACATAATATTGCAGATCTGGTAACAAAGGTTACTTAGTTATAACATGTGGAGGGAGGACTAGCATAAATACCGAATAAGAAATGTAAAAATATAGGAGAGGAGTAGAAGGATTTTTTTTTGAGTCAGATCTCAGTAGTAAACCAGTTTTAAAATAAAATTGTAAAGAAAGTGTAATTGAAGATGTTTAATTAAATGCAGACTAGGCTAGCAAGAATTTTTCCATGGTAGACGGTGCCAACCTAACAACCTAACCTGGTTTATTTGGGGTTTGTTTTGTTTTGGGCGTGGTTTGGTTTGGTTTTGTAAGGTAACTGATTTTTCTGTTTACTTTTGTTCACAAAGAAGTTGTAGCAGATCTGATCTGTCTGCAATTCAGTAAAGCATGGCGTGTTGTCCCTTGAGAAGCATGGAGCTGTGCTGGTGAGGAGGAGAAATGATCCAGGCTCTGCAAGGTGAGCCAAGAATAGGTTGGTGAGGTGGGATGGAGAACACTGCTCCACTCCAGCACCAGAGACCTCCAGCTGTATGATGACTGGGCTGGGAAGAGCAACACGGTGCAGGGCCTGTTAGCCTAGTGCTGCCCATACAGAAAAGCTCTTCCCCATCCTGGCATGGGGTGGGTGTTTCTGGTTTGGGGTTCCTGATCTCAGAGAACTTGACTCTGCCTTGAGAGACTTCAATCTGCTCAGAGCTGGGACAGGTCTGTCCTGAGGAAGCTGTATACAGAGTTTTGTGACTCCCATCCAGTTCCCCTGTGCATTTTCTCTCCAGCTGTCAGTACTGACTACCTTTGCCCTTATCTTTAGCGCTGTGTCCAGTCCCATTCAGAGCGGTGAACCACGATTTTTCTCTTTTATGGATGTTAAATACAAAAAAAAGAGGTACTATACATTTAGTGACCCCTTGTTATATATGGCTTATCCTGAGCCATATCTTTATCTCTTCTTGTCCAGACTATCATCACTCTCATTTTAATAGCCTTCTGGCAGCTTGTAGTGTGAGCGTTGGTTGGCTGCCATATTGATCACAGGAAGGAAAATTTACATTCGCATATTTACGGTTTGCTGCCTGCTTTCTCTGCATTACTGCTTTGTGCATGTTCAGCACTTCTAAATACCAAGGCCAGCTTCATTCATTCGTTTGTTCATTCATTCAATCGTTCATTCAATCATCCCTTCTTACAGGTGTAGAAGTGTAACTTAAGGTACCAAGCACTAGCCATACTGGATGCAGTCGTTGTAGAACCTTGGTTCATTTGAAATAACTAATTTTTGTCCAAATGAATGCACAAGCTTGGCAGTAGAAGAAACATGGACTCTGTTCTCCCTCTAGTCCTTCTGGGGTGGGTAGGCAGTGTTAACAGGGTTTGTTTAATTTACATTATTTATTAGAAGGCTTTATGTTCCTTGTTGCTATTTAGAAAACGGAGACACGAACAATGAACTCAGAGTGTTAGAAAGAATGTGTCATAAAATTTCAGCTATTTTTTGAGATTTTTGACTCAGTGGTTTTTCGTTTGTTCAGATTTAATTCTGTTTTTTTAAAAGCGTGGTCTTTACACAAAGCAAAAAGAAGGGAGGAGGGAGAAGTGTACATTGACTTACTAAGTGAAAAACCTCAAGAAAAATTACAGTAAATTAAAATTTATTTCCCAAGGGATAGAACATATTTCAGTGGGATGAAGGAAGAAACTAATAGACTTTCTATGAACAGCCACTTTTATTTAAAGAATAAGCTTTCAGGCAAATATAATTCTGCAGCCTCCCGAGGATAGCCTGTTTTTTCTTGTTAGGAATAATACCAATTAAAAAGTGAACAATTAAAAGCACTGAAAGTTTGTAAGTGTATGTTTTCCACGGAGCTGTGCTGCTGCTTGCTCAACACGCTTTGTACTGCCAGTACAGGATACAGAGCATGTGTGCTTCCAGTCTGCAGACAGTAATTAGTTAATGCTGCCAAACCCAGATGACTTGTGTCTGCTCACCTAAAGTACTTGCTAACAAATAAAACCTTTGGGGGGCTTTTTACAATTTTGAAAGGATGTGTTTTGGTTTCTTCTCACCTGTTGCTTTCTCACCAAGTATCTCTTTTGGGAGTATAGACTGGTTGGTTTTTTTTGTTTAACCCCAGATAATATCAGTGGTCTTACACAGTGCACTCAGACTAACAGCACAACTGAGAAGACTGTGCTGAGGTGGGCACTTGAAAGCAAGCGGGCAAGAGAACTGAAACAGCTTTGCTGCTAAAGAAGACATAGAATGAAATGATACCCTAAGGAAACGCAGGGTTTGCAGGGAGAAGTAATCATGAATTGAGTAGAAATTGTGGGTTTTTTCAGCTATTGCAATTTCCCCCTCAACTTCTACTAACTCACACTTTTGCATAGTCCTAATTGTCAGTCCTCAGCTCTGTTCTGCATAGATAGGCTGATGCCTTGTCCCCTTTAGCCTCTTTTCCTGCTCCACAGTTTGCGATTACTCTTGTCCCTTCATATTGTTTGAGTTGATAACAACAATGTAGATATTAGATGAGCCATCTTTAATCTACAGTAATCTCCATGTCTGTTATGTTTCTTGGACATAGTAAAGAGTTTCCCTCCTTGAAAACGTGTCCCCCTTTTAAACAGTATAATTTTTTCTCGTAAAGGATACTACCTCCTTTAATTCTGGCCTCTCTCACTACTGTTCTTATCAGACACCAACTCCTTGATAATCATATAGATGTTAAAAAGCACTCTACTTTCTAAAAGACTGAACTCATAGAATCTATAAAACCATGTTTTATTAGGAAAAAACCTCAAACAACTAATGTCTTGCTTCCTTGAGGAGCAATAGACACTTTGGTTCTTTATTTTCCAATGGAACGAGCTGAGAAGCTACAATATTCTGGAGGTGTCTACTGGCTGGTAATGGTAAGCAATAGCTCATGAGATATCATGGTTTTTATTGTGTGAAACCAGATCCCTTTTGAAATACTCATTAAAATAATGACCTTGTGGATTACTTCACAGTTCTATTATTTATCTACCTCATTATATATTCCTTCAAATGTACCTAGGTATATTTTTCTAGCTTGAAGAAATGTGACTGTGTGTACATGAGGGAGTTTTATTTGGGGTACGGGTAATTATAGGAAATTTACATCAGTGTTTAATTCTTAAGTTTGTAGTTCCTTCCGTTTTTTTACGGCAAAGCTACTTGGTCTGGTTTATGACGGCAGAGCGGAGTTGTGGAAATGAAAAAAAAATACGTTTTTGTTCACTTTAACCACGTTTCTCAAGTTGTCAAAAATTTCAGTTGCATTAAACATTGAGGGTACCATCATTTTTCATAGATCTCCTTGAAAATCTGTTTCTTCCACGAAAGCAAAGATGATTTTACAACATTACATGTTTAGAAAGTTGCATGAAAATACTTCATAGCTAATCTTGACAGTTCTAGCTTGGAGAAAAGCCAGTGCCCCAGAACAGTGCATAGCTAGTGCATTTGTAACGTGAGCCAGAAATCAATACACATGACCAGATTTTCCAGTCCACCACGCTTATATTGCAAACCTGTCAGAGGTCTGGATGGGAGCATTCCCTATGGCGAGGAGACTCTCTGACGGCCAGAAGCTGGTGAAGATGGTTTTAGCTCCCTCGTATGCTGGTTGCCTTATCCCCTCACTGTGGAATGAGGGAAGGCACCAAAAGCGTACTCGTGCAATGGGAAGGCCACGGGGGTGGCTGTTGTGTGTACACAGACATCATATCATGTGAATTTGGGCAAGGTTGGATTTGCCGTGCTCATGCAGGTCAAGTGCTTGCATGGACTGTGACGAACCCTTGGGACTGAGCAGCACTGGCAAGGCAGAAAGTGTCCCTGTAGTGCTGGCAACCCTCCTACCTAAATATCACCCAAAGGTACTGGGAAATGCCCCGCTGAAGCTGGAGCTTCTGTGGGAGAGATGATATTTGACAGGGCAAAGAGTTTGGAAAAAATGCCCTCGCGGAATTTAGCTCTGCTTTTTTCATTTGCTTGTCTAGACAGCCAGGGCGCTTTGCTTTGGATGCTGCGCAGTTTTGATGGATTTTAATCCCCAAGCTATTTCTGATTCCTGGTCACTTTTATGACATATGGAGTCTTAGCTTTTTTTTTCTCCTTCAAGATGCGTGCATCCATAGACCTGAATGAGTGTGGGAAAGATAAATGGCTAAGGGAAAAGGAAATTAGTCTGAATGTTCTTAGAGCAAGAGCAAGGAGACTATATAAAGGCAGACTGTGTGACTGAGATAAAAACTAAATGAAAATTAAGGCTCAAGAGGAGGCCTGGCTGATAGGGGGGAAAGAAAGTCCAAATGTTTTCAGATAACACCCAAAACATGAAATGTAAAAAATGCTCCATTAAATCCCATTTCCCCCTTACTTTGATATTTTAATTTCCCATTTCACTTTCTTTTATAATTTCCTTCTACCATTCCAATGATACTCACTCTCTAGTGAAAACCCACTGTTGCAAATCATTTTCCCAAAGACCCGTCCTTTAGCCTAGTGCTATTCAGTACATGTCCTTTTAGATTTCGATACGTATCGGAATGCAGAGCTGACAGAACGGTTCACTTCGCTTTAGAAGTTTGTGGCTGGAAGTTCGGGTGTGGGCAATTGGAAGCAGTGAGACTTGAGATGTGTTCTTCGGAACAATGATGGCAAAACTGGGGTGTACAAAATGCAGACACGCTTTACCTCCTTGCGTGGCACTTAAGTATCTTTACGAACAGCTTCAGTTGTTTAATCATTTTCTTTTCGCTGCAAGTTTCTTATATGTAATGATAACTTGTCCACTCAGATTTATGTTAGTGCAGGCTTCAGTCCAGAAAAGCACTTAAGCAGTCGATTAACTTTAAGCATATAAGTAGACCCATTGCTGGATTGGGGCCATTATAAAGGAAAAGAATGTTTCAGGAGAAATTGGGGGTTGTTTTTTGTTTTGTTAAAAGTGTCAACAGCACAGTTTATTTAGCAGCCTTTTAGACAGTAATCTTATTAGCAAAATTGGCAGGATTAAGAGGCTATTAAACAAAATCTGTGTGTTTTCACATCAGTTGGAATTGGTACTGTATTCCCTTGGAATACAACAATTCTGTTGTGCAATAACTGGATTTTAATGTAACCACGTCACTTAAGATTGCATTAAAACACATTTATTAAATTACTTGGCTACTTTAGATGGATGGGTTGGAAGTTAAAAATGCAGAGAGGCTTTTCTGATTTTGAAAGACTATTTTGTTAGGATTTCTTGCAGGTTTTCATCAATCAAACTACATTTGTGTACCAAGCAACATGTAGTCAGTGTTAATTTTATGACTGTTCTGCTGGGTCCAGAATGAAGCCATCTGTCCCCAAAGGTGGCCAGGGTAAGCAGTCTGTCGTCACATTAGTGTGCTCCAGCCGGGGTGGGGGGGACACACAATGGATGTCGTAAAAGTTTGATTGCTTTGTTTTCTCACTGCAGGCAGGAAACGCACCACAGCAATCTGCCCCTCCACTTTCTGCATCTTATCACTTTCAGATACACGTTTTTCCATGAAAAAACTAGTAATCAATAAGGCTTACTTTGTTTTCATGTGGAAACCTCAGTGCTTTTAATGAAAAAACTGTGTTAAAATCAAGAAATAAAAAGCTGACAGCAAAACATAACAGACACTAGAGCTTAAAAAAAAAAGTCAAAATCAAAAAAAGTCTCTTTTGTCCCCTTAAAAAAAAAAAAAATAAATATCCCCAAGGAAGAAATAATGTCTCCAATTACATAATTTATCTATTTGATAGAAAGGTTTATTGTACTAATAGGATAAATAACCTGTTTGCTCAGAATTCACTCATGAAGAACAAAAAATGGTATCTCCACTTTGTGAATATTGATGTTTCTGGCAATGTTGTTTTTTTTTTTTTTCCAAGTTTGTTAAATTTAAAATACAAAGCTTTATAGATAGGTGCTGCTATGTTTGTACCACAGATTCGTTTACTCCGACAGCTGATGGGTTTGTAATCGTGGTAGAATGGCTTCAGTACTCAGCTCTGCTCCTTTGATATAAGCAGGTGACTCCTCACATTTATTGATCGTTTGGGGGGATAGCTTGATAGAAAAAGTTGACTTGTTGCAAAGTAGTTTCTCAGGTCTTCTGAAGTTTTTTATTGAGTGCTTTGATCTTTGTTCTACAGATGTAGAAATAACTTTGCCTACAATCTGTAGGTGTTCTCTGCGCTTTTTCAACTAATTGTTTTGTGCATCTGACAAGATGCAAATTTACCCAGATCAATCTACAAAGAGGCTTCTCTCCCACATGGTCTGTTTTGTAGAAAGTCAAACAGTTATTTTTACCCACTTCTAAAAATTGATTCTGAGCATATCTTTTGACATGCCTCCTTGCCTTCCCCACTCCCAGATGTCAGCAGCTCCCTGCCTGCCTTACAGCATCCCTCCTGGCTGGCATATGGGGCTGAACAGGGGAGGAGGATGGAGAAGGAGCTCGAGATGGAAAAGCATTCCCAAGTGGGGAAGTCTGCAGAGGGGACATTGAGTGTCACATACTGATTATCCACTTCTTATGCAGCCATTTACATGCTGGTGGGCACAGCCTTGTAATTACATAGGCATACTCCGATGAACATTTTTAACCAGACAGCCTGGGAATTAGTAGCAGAGTAACTGCAGTGTCCTGGAAGTTGGGGAGGCATGCAGGTGGTCAGCGTGAGGGGAGTCCTCTGATCCGATAACTCTTATCTGAGCTAGCTAATTTTAAAAAGTGCCAACATCCCCATGCTAGACAATGCAGATGGTGAGTGTTGAAATAGCCAAAACTAAGGACATCAAATCCTTCTTCCTTACGTGTGGACTTAAGAGGCGAATAGCTTCTCAGCCTTTTCAAGTGTCGTTTTACCTCTTTATAAGCTGCTCCTCATGCCTGTGTTTAGCTCTCTTATTTGTGAGGAGAAAGTTTCTGAATCCTCAGGAGAATCAGAGCATCTCATCACTTTTATATCCAAATTTAATTTAATTGCATTTCTCAGGGTGCTTTTTTTTAAGATGTTGGATCCTTTTCAGCAATCCTCTCACCTAACACAGCTAAATTTCCACTTGAATTTGATGTGAAAAATGCTTGAATAAGGAATACCATGAAGACTCAGTTCTCATCCTTCTGTGTCATTAATAGTTATTAATTTGATTTCCAAAAGTGCTGAGCACCTAAAGCTCTTAGGACAGATTAGCACAGGAAATGCTGATACTAAATTCCTCCTCTGGAGAGTACACAATACCTCAAAGTCATTCAGAGGGGCTGAGGATAAGCAAAGCCACTTGCACGCTACACTCCCCTTCCAAAATGCTCAGTGGCATGAGGAAGACAGATAGATAAACGGACTGTCAGCAGACCAGGTGTGATTTCTTGCATATTGGGAAACCTGCAAAGGGGCTGTCACTCAGGCAGGGTGGCTCCAATATTGCTGATGGCCCTGCATGCTAGGTGACTCCTCATTCAGTATTCATGGTAGATCACAGCAGAGCACAGTACTTAGGGGTTAGGTGGCAACTGTTCCTTTAAAAATAGGAAATATAAAACCCACACTGAAGAGAAATATTCCAGAATATAAGAAGTTTTCAAATATGTTCTTCATTTGCTATTGGTACGTTCTTCATTAAATATTAATTTTAAAGCTTGAATGTTTAATAACAGCCATTGCTGCTTATAGCCTGTAGCTCGCAAAAGGTGCCTAACCCTTTTTGGGAGACTTGATGATATGCAAAACTGGTGATACTGGTGGAATCCCGAACTCATACTGGATTTATTTAGATCACAAAATTCACCTTGAATTCAGCAGTGGCAAAAGTTTAGTGTTTATCACAGACTAGCTAAAATAGAAAAAACCCCCAGCCTGTTTTGTTTTATTCAACTTTCAAATTCTGTGCTCAGTTTGCTTGCCTTTTTGTTACTTGCTTTCTCTGTTATACATTTCACTAGTAATAAATTAGACTCATAAATAACTACCCTCCAAATAAAGTTCATTTCTAAATTAATATATTTTTCATCAGAAAGTAGTTTTTTAGAAGCTTGTTATAATGTAAAATGCTCACATAAATAAGCATGAGCATATGTACTCATACGTATGTCTATGCATATATGTGCATAAAAGTATGTAATGAATCTAGATATTAGTTTTGTTTCTTCGAAAAGAATGTCAGAATATATTCAAGATGCAGTAATGTATTACTTTTCTTATTGCTTTTAAAAGCCTTGAATTCTTGTAGAATATGGTTTAGTGGGTCAAACATCCCCTTTCCTCTCATTTATCAGCCTTTTGATCTTGTGTCAGTTCTAAATGTTGGCATGCTTAGGCCGTAACAGTGTGCTGCGAGATCACAAAAAGGCATCGTTATATCTTTAAAAACTTATGGGCATCCTGGTGCTACATCCCAGCATAGCTTAGCAGATGTGGTATTGAGTTCCCCCAAGTCTTCACTACCCCTTTGTCTATTTTTTTTTTTTTATAGTTTTGTTCTGCATTCCTTCCACTCAACCTCAAGTAGATGGAAGCCTGTTAGTTTATTACTTACATATGTCTGCACCCTTTTACCTCAGCAGGGAAAGACAAAATATTGAAGAGGACTGTAGGTTTGGGATGGTCAACTAATCCGTCCCCACCTTGAACTAATCGCCAGGCTGATGTGTTATTGTGCTGAGCTCTGTTCTTCAGTGCATTGCCAGTGGGGTTTCAATTTGTAGAAGCATAAACAGATACTAAAGTAAAAAGAATGGTGCAGTGATTTGTTAGCAGAGTTCAGATCAAATTATCACAGTGGTCCCCTGCTGACAGTCCTAACAATTACCTCCTTTTTCTTGGTCTTTCAAATGTTTTCTGTTTCACTTACGTCTTGGTAAATAGCGTGTTTCTCACTGTGTTTCATTTCTTTACCTACAAAAGAGAAAGGAACTGAACCTTCAGCTTTCATTCAGATGTCTAAATTTCTATATGTTTTGTCCTAATTTAGATGCATTAATAAGTTTTTGTTTTCATTTGAAAAAAATATCCGCAAGGTAACTAAAAGTGTTTTCCCCTTTCTAGTGCATGCCTTCTTTTATAAAATTTTCTACCTCTTTTATAGCTTTGATCATGACAGTACAGATCTGATTGAAATTTGAAAACTTTTGAGAAGAGCAGCTAGGAAATGAATAGAATGTTGTATACATTAAGCTAATATTAAGAGTTTAAAGTATTTGAGTCCTATTTTGAAATCAAACTCTGTGTGTGTCAGTAGATATTATTCTTTTTTTGTGGAATATAGTCAGTTGATATTCCATACAAGTTGTCTAGAATTAACTTCAACATTTGTTTCCACTCTTTTTTTTTTCCTTTCCCTATTTTCAACTCTTGACTTTCACTCTTGCATGGTTACATTTGTCTGCTTCTTACAATTCTAGTGGGACTGATTTATCATCATTTGCTAACGTATCTGTCTCAAAATCTGAGCTTTGATCAGCTTGTATTTTATAACTTACATCTGTTCTATGTTTAACCTTTTGTAATGCTGTTTCTCAAAAATGTTATCTAGTATAACAAAAGAATCATGTTAGTCTTAGTATTAAACCTAAAGGAAAAAAAAATCCCACATACTTATTTTGCTGTATTTTTGTTACTGTTTCATAGCCTCTTTTTCATTAAATCTATAAATCTGTCACGCTCTTTTTCCCATGATTGCTGCTCAACTATAAACTCCATCTTCCTGTTCCTTCTCTACCCCTTTTCTTTCCACAATTACAGCTTCTTGTTCTTCACAACATCCCCACCAGCAGCATCTCTGCTCTGGCCCATTTGCTGCTGGAGGATCCAGTAAATGCAGTGGTTAGAAATACTCCTACAGCAGGCTGCAGGGACAGCAGAAAGCTTCTTGGTTTTGAATAAAACTGGGCTAAAAATTCTGTCTGGGACTAACTCACTGACATTAATCGTCCCACAAAGACAAATCCTTGCATTGAGATAGATGGATAGCGGGTCTGGTGAGGCACCGAGACAGATTCTGTATATTCTGTTGCTACCTCATGTCTTTGAAAAAGGAGGTTTCATTTAGAAGGACCTACCTCCAGGCTGACTCTGTCTTGGGTCAGATTGAGTTACGCTGTGACAAGAATGAGAGATGCATGAACAAGACTAAGGCCTTTAGAAAGTTGTCAGATGTTTCCCCATTTATAAGTAAATGAACCTTGCTTAGCATGAATCAGGCTTTTAATGTTGATGAAACAATAAAATAGTTCTGCTCAGGATTCTTTCTCCTCCTATTTTTCTTTCCTTTGATATTAAATGGGAAAGTTAGCCCTGCTCTGTTTTGCTTTTGAGGGAAATGTAGCCGTCGTGGAAGGGCCACCAGCAAGGTAACACTGCCCATGGTCCCTGGAGAGAAATGTTCTTTATGCCAGAGCACCCTATTGCTTGTTCTCCGCACGGAGTTCTTCAGCATCTAAGAAGCTTTTGAAGTCCGTTTAGCTAAGTCCATAGGTAGTAAATGCATAATCCTGACTGTATCGGTGGCTGGATGAACCTGGCCTGAGGACCCACAAAAAATCAAAGTAATTCCAGCCAAAGTGTCTTTCCAATGTAGCAGATGCTTTTAATACAAATGGAAGTTTTATTGGCGTAGGGGCTGAATTTAGTCTTGGCATAAATGGATTCAGGGGAAGCTTTACTTGCTTGTAACAGAGCAAATTTTGGCTTCAAGTCTGGAGACATAAAGCACAGAGGAGGTATAAATTTTGAGCCAGCAAGGACATTGCTAAAGGCAGAAGGGTAACCGGTACGGCATTACTTCCTTTGAAAAGGTTACGAGCTGTGGAAAAAGATTAGTAAGTTTTGCTGCAAATAGCTTAGAACACTTGGGCATGCATGGTGCGTGTACTGAGTGGATCAGTGAGAGCAAACACACCTGTGTAGTGCTTAATTAGAAACAGCAAACCAAAGCATGGCCTTTCAGGTAGAAAGTAGCACAACCAGCGTGTGTGGAGCATGTTTGGATGAAAGGAAAAAAGTAGGATTAAAGTAAAAAGTGGAGCAATTAATTGATGAAAGGTGCTGGTAGATCTAGAATAGACAAGTGATGTTCACTGCTGTTTGTCACTCCAGCCAATTCTCAAGAAAGGTATGCAATACTGTCCTTGTGTATAGGGAGGGAGATGAAGTGGCAACCCCAGAAACTAAATTTACTTTTTCTAGATTCCTTCCAGTATTGCAAATACAAGACTAAAGAGATGGCAGCTGACTATTCTGTTCACAGATTTCCCTGGTAAAAATCTGCACAGTAGATAATCATCCCATTTCATTGTTTGCCCTGAGAACCTTCAAGACACTCTTCTGCATGATTTAATCTCAGACACCATCCACTGTTGCCAAAATGTTAAAATTTGTACAAGTAAGTTCTTTTATGGAGGTTTTCTTTGCTTCTCTGTCATTCTTTCTAAGGTGTGTATATTGAGATAATTTACACCTTGTAGAACAAAACCATGCTGTTCTCCATTCTCAACTTGCCATTTAATGATGTCAAACTTTTTACCCTGGTTCTAGTAAATTTACTGGGCTAATTAATTTTCTATTTTTGATCTGTACCAGCCATGCGCAGACTAGAACTGCATGTCCTCTACAACAACTTGTAGTTTTCATGTCAATTTTTATTTTGGTTGTATTCCTGCATATACAACTCCCTCAATCAAGGAAATAGAGAAGTACTGTCTGAAAGTTATAGAAAGTTTTTTTTTTCTCAAAGGAGTTCAGAAAATATTTATCTTTGAAAAATGCAGAAGCCTATTAAAGATAAAAAACCTAAACAAGTGTAAGGCACTTCTTAAAGTCTTTGACAAAGGTCACAGGTGTAGGGAGGTCAGAGTGATATCTTGTTCTTCTAAATATTTCAACAGATAGACAGACTTTTGATTGCATTATCTATTAAAAAAATTGCTTTGAACCTTCCGCCAATGCAGACCACTTGTGCTTTCTCAAACCAACAAAGGTTCGGTCAGCAGATAAGAATTTCTGACCGTGGAAGGGCAGCTGCTTTCCTTTCATCTTTCTCCTGGTGTGTATATGAATTGTTTGCTTAGCCTGGCCCTGCTATCATGAGGACTTTTTTTTTTTCTTCTTAATCCTCCCTCTAATTTGAATCCTACACCCAGTCTGCAAATAAGACATGAAGAAAATTTAGATTTCAGCGGTGCAGAGTAATCCTGCTGGATGCTGAGTACTTCAGCCCCAGTTCAGCACAATACCTAGCCTTATCTGACTATACATATGCTTATCTGTAAGCCTAAACTTAAGCATATGATTAAATGCTCTGATTGATTAGGACTAATGATCCTCACTGAAGTACTAAGCCCTGTGAGAGAAGTTTGTTTTACAGGCAATTTTGCAGTAGTTATTCTTATATTCTTACTTCCCACCAGAGGAGGTAATTAAGGAAGTGTTTGTTTTAAGAGCACCAGAGCAATTTCTGTAATTTTTTTATCTGATTCTTGAAAATTCACTTGTGACCAGTCTTGTGTTTATTAGTCTTTTCTTACATATTTTTCTTCAAAAGCAAACATGATCTCTAGCAATTGTGCCAATGATATCCAGGTATGTCTTTTCCTCCTCAAGAAGCCTAATCTATGTGCAATGTTAATGAGAAAAATATTAAGACAAAATGCATAAAATTGCTTTCTAGAAAGGTTCAATCTATATGTAAATGTAGAGTTGAATACAAGAGAACTGGCTAACAGTATCCTGAAGGAAAGATGGTATTCGTGTAGACCAGGTCATTATAGATGTATGCTTTCAGATGCTGCCTACTTTAACATTACATGGTTTCCTAATGAGAAAAATTTGTGTTTTGTTATACGTCCTTCTTGCTGTCTTTCAGCCTGTCTCTCTTTTCATTTTCATTTCAGCCAGCTAAGCCTGTTGGTGCGAGTAGTTTCATGAAAATAGGAAGAAAGTTTGAGTTGGAGGTTGATTTTTGGGTGACACCTGGAAAGGATGAGTGCAAGGCAGTAACAGGTCAGCTAATGATTTATGAGATTTTGACTCCCATAGATGTTTAATAAGGATCTCCCGTCTGCTTGCTGTATTGCCCGAAAGAGTGTGGAAATCAAAACTCAAAGAATGTGTTTAAGTAGAGGAAAAGCTGTCTTTCCTGCGATGATGTCTCCACAAACGAGCTTCCCCAGGCAGACTCTGGGCAGGAAACTGTGAAGCTCTTTTGTCTATCTTAGACTAAGACAGTGCACTGGTAGGTGCTTTAAGCACTGATTTCTCAGTACCCAGTTCAGTAACATCAGACTAGGAGACAGTAATGAAGGATAACAACTCCTCCCATTTTATCCATGAGGAGAGGGAATTCTTCTGGATGGATTTGTTATGAGCAAAGTGTCTTGCTGTCCTGCCTGCGTCATCCTAAGCACCACAGTAAAGCTTTTGTGGGAAAGGAATGGAGGGAGTTTGAAGACATGTGAAGGACAAGGCAGCAATCAAAACTTACATTTTCTGAGGGCTGAGGGGATCTATTTTTCCTAGCAGGATTCCATTAAGTTTTCTTAGCATTAAACTGCAAGTATTTTAAGCTACTGCACTCTGGAAGAGGAGCCATGTGCTTTCATGATACTCAAACTTTGATCCTAAGTTGCTGTAAAGCTCCAGTTCAGCAAAGTGCTTGTGTGTGCTTGATTTTAAATACATGAATACTTACAGTGACAGAATGGTCAAGAGCAGCATGAAGTCTACTTTGCTTCACAGCTAAGCCAATATGTAACTTATGAGTTTGGTGTATTATCAGTCTAGTGCACCTATTTCTATACAACCCTACCCCGGAAATGCATTCCCTAGAGTTGGTGGGATTTAAGTGCATACTTAATTTAA
>NW_009697245.1:20356-27991 GCF_000703405.1 Apaloderma vittatum | reverse complement strand
AGTGCATATGCTTGATTTATATGCAGTTTATCTTCTGGTGGCCTAAATAACTTCTCACATCCTGATTCAAATTCTTAGGCTGTTTAAATGTGTTTCCCCCCAAAGACTTAGAGTTTGTCTGGAAGCACTGTGTTGTTTGTTTCATAAAGCCATTATACTGTGCCTTTCAGATTATTCTAACATCTGCGCATTTAATGAATAATGGCTGAGGTCCTCTTCTCTCATCATTTATTGATTGGGGATGTTTTGTGTGCCTTGTATAGAGCTACATGTTTTGCTCTAATGCCTTGCATATGAGAGTCTATGTGTGGTGGTTTTCCAGATTTGTGTAAATAATGAAATCTTAGCCACTTGTTTCAGTGTTGAAAATTGGTGTCATCTGAAGTCAAAATCTTGAAGCTCAGAGGGAATGAAGGTCATCTTGTGCAGAGAACCATGTTCTGTTTGCTGGTGAGCCTGCAATCTGAGGAGTACAACCTCTGTGATAGATGGGCCTGAATTTTTTCACAGGGGTAAATTCTGAACAGTAGTCCTGATCTGGTACCCATGGAATCTGGTACCAGAGAATTTGGTAATTTACTTCAGGCTATGCAGTATCCCAAACGGTTGCAAAGCACATCCCCCATCATAAGGGGATTCCTCTGTTGTAGTGTCGACAGGAACTGTAAGCCCTTGCAGCCTGATTTTCTGTATTACACAGGTCACAGAATTTGATGAGGGTCACAAGAGGACCCCATAATAGTTCTATGTAGACAGAAGGAAAATACCAAGGGGAAAAATTATCGTCAAGAGTATTAGTCAACAGTATGTTGAGATCATGCTGCTGTTTCAATCATTTAACGCATGGTTGTACCGGCAGGTCTGTAGCTCCTATGATGACAAACCTCTGGGAAAAGGATTGGATGGGTGTTGAGCTTCTCAAGGGTTTGTAGCTCTCTATCAATCCTGCCCACATGGTGGAACGTGGGCCATATTAATTATGGTGGCAAAATATGCAATGTTGCCGTCGTTGTATTTCGACTTGTTGCATTTACTCACCAAGTCATGCATGCACTCCCCAAGCATTAAGTGTTGGAAATAAGTTAAATTTCTGTGATCAGAAGACAGCATCTTGTTACTTTTGCAACATTTCGGTTGCTGAGATGCATTTTGCTTATGCTGATCAAAGAGTCACTGAGCATTGGAAGTTCACATTGGCTGGGATTCTGTCTGACGTACTTTGCACCATGTCATTTCTAGCCCTTTGCGATAATTAAACATTCATTTGCACCAACTGGGGTGCCTGACAGTCTTACATCATAAAGCATTTTATTCAGTGCAAATTAGGATTCAGTATGCTCCTCTGTGGGGGATTTTCCCACTAATGACATATGTAAATAGCACTCATTCATTCTAATATTAAGGGGAAAGGTACAGAAGCATGCAGATCTCCTAATGAATCTGTTATACCTCAGATGAAAGGAAAACAATGTGGTTTTCAGATGTAAATTTTGTTATCTGCACATACTGTGTTCCCCTCTACTCCCTCAAAGTTGAGATACACAGAATCAGATTTATAGAGCTTTATTTATATGTTCACAAAAGACGGTTTGTCAGAGAGGTACCCATGCATGCACTTTCCGTAACAATATGGAATCCCTTCCTTCCATGAAGAAAAGGAAGAAATATAGCCATATTATTCAAATGTGAACCCTAATAAATTGTGCCCTTCTTTGTGTGTGTGTAAAACTTCTTTCCCTGCTCCTTCTATAGCTACATAGCACACAGGTTTAG
This sequence comes from Apaloderma vittatum, assembly GCF_000703405.1. Lineage (NCBI taxonomy): Eukaryota > Metazoa > Chordata > Aves > Trogoniformes > Trogonidae > Apaloderma > Apaloderma vittatum. The sequence goes on along the minus strand of NW_009697245.1, from coordinate 26,218 downwards.
CTCTCTAACAAAGGCTGATAGCTTTTGTCATTTTGTTACACTTGTAATTTTATGACAGCATGACCATGTGTAGTGTAAAAGGTACTCTTCCTTAAGTTGATAGCCCTTGTCACCTACACTGCCATGTTTGGTATTCATTTAAATAATGCTAACTTGCTTGGTTTTGAGAGCCACATCAAAAATATTCGAGTCTCGTCAACTTTGGTGTTTCCTTCTTGGAGAAAAGCAGTAAAATCTCTTTAGGAAAAAAAAATCCTTTTTATTTTAACTAGGAGTTAAATGTTTGCATTAAAAAAACCCAAACAAACAAAAAAACCCCACGCCATCTGTTTAATGCGGTTTAACCTCCATAGGCAGAGTAGTTATGAACGGTAATCTTATTTTTTGTTATGAGGAATGAGCAGTATTCCTTTGATTTTGTTTTGAGCTAAACTTGATGCGGACGTCGGCTGTAAATGGGTCAGGCAGTCATTAAAGTGAACAGTTGGCCACATTTGTGCTAAGTCTAGTCTTTTTGGGTTTTGCCAGAGGAGAAAGAATTCTAATTTCTATCAGTCTAAATTGCGCTGGGCAGCATTATCAGCTGGAAAGACCCCTCTGATTTGACAGGCCCCACTGTATGATGATTAATTACTACTCAGCTTCATTGGACTTTTCTAATTTCCTTTTGCCACTAGCTGTAGGCAACAAGCGATAAGTACTGCTCTTATTATTTTGTGCAAAGGAAAATGTCTATTACTGCTCTGTCCTACAAGTAATCAGAATAAAAAGACAGCTGATTGGAAAACCTGTGAGGATCATTCTGTCTTTATTTATCCTACCCTTGCTTTATTCCTCTGCTGCTTCTACACAGAAGTTGTTTTACACAGTTGCCTGTCAAAATAAGAAGATAAAATCATAAGCTCTATCAAAGTAGTTGACATTTTGAAATTTGTATAATGATTTCATGGGAATTAATCCCCAATCTCCAAATAAATCCTCCTCAAAATGCTAATATAACTAGGAATCTTATACCACAGTATGTAAAACAATTCTTAATCTTTCTTTTCTATTTTGCAATAAATATATTATGTTTGAAGGCTGCCTTGTTGAGAAAAATTACAGCATTATCGCCAAATGCAAGAAGAGTAAGTACTTTATGTAACACATTATAATAATGAGACACTAAAAGCTCTTAAGTATACCAAGAAGAAGGCATGTTAGTAAGAACTTGTCAAGGACTTCACTGCGAGATAAAAATCAATGCTTGAAACTTTTTTATCTTTATTTTTAATGAATCTTCTCAAATCACAAGACAGTTTCCAGTGATCTACTTCTAGAAAATTCATCTGAGTTCCTTCTATGTTCTCGACATTTAAGAGATGATGCAGAATTTACTTTCAGAGTAGAGATACTAAATGCATGCCGGGTAACAGCAAAGCATGTCTGCACAGTGCACGGGGATGCTGTGCTCAGATAAAGGCTGTATACTTGTAGTGAAGTTCAGGGCTGTCTGGAAAAATTGCCCAAAGATGGGGCTTCTCACCTGCAGGCTCAGTGCATGCTGCTGTAGCTTCAGTTTAAAACCCGGCTCGGTCCCATCTGATGAAGATGGATGCCCTTGTCTGCAGCAGATCTACTTTCAGGATGTTTCCACACTCCAGGATTTAGGAATAATAGAATTTACTAACTTAAAAGTCTGCCTCACCTTGGAAAAGGGACTGTTCTAAACTGTTTCAGATGCCTCTGAATGTGACCTTGCTTTTTCTACCTGGAGACTTTTGTGAAAGGGTAGAATATTGATACACAAGAGAAAGCATTTGCAAAGTCTTCTAGGGAATTCTATTTATTTTGTCTCCATAAGATTTTTCTGGCCGATTCAAAAATGTTTCTTCTGATCAAGTCCTTTCTGCCTTTTTTTCCATGCAGTTAGAACTTCAGCTATTTACATGATTTTGATCAGATTTGTAGAGCTACCACAAGAGTGACAGAGTCAGGGGATGTACGTGAAGCTGCCATTCTTTTGCTGTTTTCTGCTTCTGTTTTTAAACTGCAATGGAAGATGTTAGTAAAATTCCCCTCTTTGGAAAAAAAAACAATAGAAAGTAGTTGGCCTGTGGCCTGAAATAGTGGGGGAGGCTTCTATCTTAAAATATCTCCCATGGGGAGCACAGAGCACTTATCAGCCCATCCCTTCTGAGGATGTAAATTCCTGGCCCGCTGCAGTCTCTGTGAATATGGATGGCCTTTGTGTGGAAGCTGCTGTGCTGCTAGCGAGAGGGACAGGGAAGGGATCCTTGCATGCAACTTTCCCATCTGCTACTGAATCCCAGAGCCTGATTAGTATCTGCATTCCTTTCCCCAAATAAACAGAGGGCCAAATGGCTTGCAGATCTCCTGAAACTCCTCTTCCCTTGTCCAAAGCCTTCTCTATCCTCTTCCTTGGGTCTCTGCAGGGTGAGATTCAATGACTGGTGAAGAGGCCACAGGTGCCACCTAAGACTTCTGTTGCACGGTCCCAGCAGGAAGGGACAGGAGCTGAGACCCGCTGGGCAGAAAAGCTGGGAAATGGTTTCAGGGTGGCTGACCCAGCGTAAACCTTCCTGACCACCGAGCAGGAGCCAGTTTGGCTAGCACATCCTCAGCATATCTCGAAGTCAAATCACATGATTCAGAATATTGTGCAGAGTTATTTTTTTCCTAGCTGCAATTACTTTTATATTTGTTTTGCAGCCAGCAAAACTAAATGTATTGGCAATATATGGGCATTGTAGCACCAGCGCTGTTTTGCTTGACCCAAACACAGCGTTGTTATTCACAATAAAGCACTTGTGATATTGTAACCAGACTGGTGGCAATACTTTAATAGTTGCGCAGTTAATCTAAAATGGAATGGATTATATTCTTTCCTCCCACTTTATCCCCTTCCGAATCTGGCAGTTGTTGTTCTCTTGGTTTAGGATAGTGCACCCTCACCGGGAGGAAACAAGAAGTTGAATGCTTCACTTGAGAAGAGTATCATAGTTCAGGCCTCTCAGTTACAGTGAAAATACCTTCTGAGTATCTCTGTGGAAAGCATCTCTTAATTATATAGTCTTATTGGTAGCAAATCAGAGGTTAATGACTATCCCAACAGGTATTGTGAAGCGCTCATTAGTTGCTAATGTTTCTAGTGGAAATGCTGTATACTGTACCGGCTTGCCGTATGAAGTATGGCATACTCATCCAGCAACTCTAATTACGGTATCCTGTTCTGTCATTATAATCTGAATAGGATAGCACATTCAGAGTTTGTTCATTCATTTAAAACAGTAATAACTACTTTGTAGAGATCTGGATGACTGAGGTACATATACGCATGAACAAGCTTACCTCAGGGTCATCAACAGCTATTAAGTAAAGTAGCTTCTTTTAGCAAATAAGATGTAATATTCATATTCTGTTGACAGGAACAATTTTTCTCCTGTGTTCCTGGATGAGTCACTGCACAGTTTTGTCTCACCGTCTGTATCTTTGTACACTTAAACAACTTATGCGTAAGTTCCTGAGAAGTGTCAAAGAGCAACGCTGAGCCCAGTGGTAACAGGGCAGGGAAAATTTCTGCATCCCTTTGACAAAAGGGTCTGCCCCAGGTACTAACAGTTCCCGCAGGGGGTGGGAATGAAGTGGGCAACTGTCCCTCCCGCCCAACGTGAGTCTGCAGCCGCACAAAAGGAGATGTGCTCCTCTAATTGGCCAGGGAACCCCAGGGACTGGTGATTCACCTACTGCAGCGTTGGTCTTGGCACCACTGGCAACTGCTGCTGCTGCTGCTGAAACTTCCTCTTTAGGTTCAACGAGTTGTAGCATTCAGGGTCAGACACTGAATAAGTCTATGTTAGAAATAAAAAGAAAGTAGAACCTATTCCTGGCGATACCTTCTAGGCTGCTTTGCTGTTCTAACAATTAATACTTGAATAGATTAAAACATGTACTCCTTTGCTACATATAAAAGTAGGATCTTCCATATCCTTCTAGGATATTTCTTCTACTTTTCTACACAGCTATTTGCCACAAACCATGTTTTCATGATGATCAGTATTTACTATTGCTGTGAAACAGTGTATGTTGTAGTGTTTGTCGTATTGATGCAAAGCGATAAAAAGCATCCTCAAATTAACTCCTCTGCAGTGAAAGAAAATAAAAACACAGTCTCTGGGTAGTTGATAGAGAAAGAGGAATTCCCAATACTATTATTCATTTGAAGTGAATGATTTTTGGAATACAGAGTGATTCAGTAAAGGCTATGCAATATTTTTTGTCATATGCAGGCCAGATAATTATAATATAGAGTGTCTTCATTTAATCTGGACTAATTTAGAAAGTGAAATATATAATGGTGCAACTGCTTTGTTCTCTTTCTAATAAAAGGTGGGAGCTTTTCAGTGTTATTAGACTGAGATAAGCTAGGCTTCTGTATAGCACAATTTTGTATGTCTGAACTAGCAAAAGCCTTTGAAGTCCTATGAATCTTTCTGCTTGTTAATTCTTCCATTTGTTTGATTTTTGGTACAAAGAAAATGAAAGAATATGATGAGATTATGGCATTTTAAGTCAATATTTATTAAAAAATCAATCTCGATGAAAATCTGCTCATCCCTCTAATTAGATGAGGCAACTTGAGGTTGATTTTTAATTGCAAAAGTAATTACACGGAGCAGATAGCCAGTGACATTTGATTATCTAGGTGATTGATTAAAAAGCCTAGCTCACAGAGCAGATTGTCAGCCAGGGGAATCGAGACAAAAGAGCAAATTAAAAAAGTTGTCCTGTTAGTAATCACAAAATTCAAGGATGAAATTACAAAGCTAAACACCTCCAATCCATGTCATCTTCATCACTCAAATGTCTGCAGCATGCCTGAGCTCAAAAAGGGGCGATAAAGAAATGGATTACTTTTAAAAGGATGAAGTATTCAGGAAATATAAAAATGAACGAGAAAAAGCACTGCTGAGAATAGGGACTTCAACCACACAAGCAAAGAAATAAAAATTTCTCTTAATTGCGACAGAGTTCATTTTCCATGTGCTCCTGTGAAAGCTCATTAAGACCAAGCAGCGTTAGTCAAATCAAATGAAATACGTTGGGTAACAAAATATATTTTTAGTGACAAAGCTTAATTATTATTTAAGAAGAATCTAGTCTTGATTAACCCTTCCTCCTCCAATATATGTATTTTACAGTCGATATTAATTTTCTAATACTTTGGATTTATTTAATGTCGCTTTAACTGATTGTATTCTGTAACTGGAATGAGTACCATTGGTCTTTCAGTAGAGTATTACAAAATGTTTGTGAATTCGTATATAAAGCAGTGCAGGTAAAGCAGGAAACGGAAGGCGAATTAAGTTTGCTTGTAATATCCCATTATATTTTTGATTTTATGATGCTCATCTCTTTGGGTTATGCTATTTTTGGCCCAATGAGCTCATGAGCTACAAATCCTAAATTCTGACACAGATGCTTAGAACGGAAGGTTTTGATGTATGTGGCATGATGTAAGTAGCATACTTCCACTGACTCTAGAGGCTTTGGATCCAGACTCTGGAGGCTTTGGATCAAGTCCAGTGTGAGCTTTTCTTTTTTTTTTTCCCCCCTCCCTTCCATGACAAAGTCCTCTTGTGTTTTATCTGAATTATCAGATTGTTTTGGCCAAATAGTCTTTGGCAGAACCACTCCAGTCATCTCAAAATGCTATTTAAGCCTGAAACTCATTCATGAAAAATAACTGCATCTCCTGAAACATCATGTGACTTCTTGATATCACTTTTCTGTCTTTTCAACAAGTCTCTATCAGTTTCTATACCAGAGATGCCTGAGAAGCGGTGCAATAATGAGGGGTGA
>NW_009697245.1:0-20325 GCF_000703405.1 Apaloderma vittatum | reverse complement strand
AGAGCGGTTAATATTTAATTGAAACCAGAAATATATGCATATAATGTTATCATCTATTGTATTAGAATAAAACAACCCAGGAAAGAGGAGAATGGCAATGAAATTGTTGTAAATGTCCCATCCAGGGTCAATTAATGTACAGCCTGTCAGCCTTTAGAGACCTTCAGGGCTCAAGTGCAGCTGCTGTCAGCTGGTAGCCAGTGGTGGATTTGCCATTGTGGGTGTCAGCATCAGGCCCTTCACCTACTATCTCACAGTTATTCAGTGAAATCTTTGTGATCCAGTTGCTAATTCCATGGAAACAACCCATTTTTCTTTTTCCGTAGTGTTGTCATTGAGAAAAAGAAATGATTACTAGGCTGTTGAATTTGTTAAATGCCAGCTCTGTATTCTTCTTTTATGAGGCGCTATTACCTGTCACCCATCAAAATGTAATCTGACAAAGAGTAGAATAAATTCAATTGATTAAAGGTGCTTCTTGCATATTACAACACGTTATAGTTTTCCACGTTCCTGAAAGGCCTTTTCCGTAAAAGCACAGCAACACTGGAACGGAGATGGATATGGGCCTTGTGTGTTTCTAGCTCCCTGGCTTTAAAATAAAAAATTTAAAAAATTTTTTGAAAAATTACAAATTGCAGGAAAGGCAAATTATTAAACAATGAGGGGGTCGAGTCAGTTTTGGAAAGTGTAATTGGCAACCTCAAGAGAGCAATTTGAATAGAGTAATGCCATAGAAAACCAGTAACCGTTTTCAGTACAATAAAAAGCTTAAGGATGTGTTGGTTAGTTTGTAAACATGACAACAGTAGTCTTTGTTTCTCTTTCAGTATTTTGAGAAGGTGGGGGTGAAAGTAGCAGAAATAATTTTCTACAAGAGCAACTGCTTCTTTAAACAAACAAAATGTCAAAATATTTACAGATTTTGGTAATTTCAAAGCTTTCTGCAGACAATCTCATCTCCGTGCTATTTCTGAGACTCCGAGTCACAGGATAAACTCAATCTTTCATGTTACAGTTCTGTTAAGTCTAATACTGCTATTTATGGTGTTTATGGTTTATGTATCATTCTAGAGACAGCATCTTTTTTCATGAGCTAAATATTCTTTATGTGGTTGCATTTACAATTATTTTCTCCTATGGAAGCTACTTTACAAAAATGGGGTCTTGCATTGTATAGACACGCAACTCTCATCCCAATTTTCCAAAATAGCTCCTTTGGGTGATTTAAGGTCTATGATTTTTCTGATCGGTTTTCAGTCCTCCTCCGTCTGAGTGCCTCTGGTTTTGCCTTTGCCTGCATTAAACAAGAAATTCAGATGTTGGTAATTAACTGGAGTTCCCCTGCTGCCAGCCCAAATTCAGTTCCAAAAAACCCTGTATATTGCTACTTCTGCATTTGTTAACAATGTCCAGACAACAGGTCTGCAATTAGATTCCCATCTGTTAGGTTGAGCGTTTATCATAGCCAATGGATGCAAATGAACTTGGGTCCCTCAGTGGAGTGGATCCCTAACTAGCAGTGTTATATTTGAAAAGAAATTCAGCAGTAAATGACAGGGAAGGAGATGAACCTTTTAATAATACAGCAGCTCTAAAATGTTTAAATGCAAACAATAAAATACTGTTGTTACATAGGGTGGTTGCTCTAACCGATCTAAAAATATATTCAAATATTTCTCTCACATATTCCTCAATGTTTTGAATGCTGCATGAGGTTGAGGGGAAAAATGCTAACTTTGAGTGCTAAGTATAATGCTTACCAGGTAAAGTAATGTTGCACAATTATATGAGTGTTAGAATTCTACACCACATAATGTTTGAGACTCTTCAAGGAATGCTTCACAGTATGAGATGTTTTTACAGAATGAAATGGAAAAGGCAGAGAGATGCATTTTTAGAAATTTTTGTGTTTAATCTCAAACTGCAATTTTGTATCAATTCTAACAGTGTTATAATAAGGGATAATCCTACCAAGTCCATAGGCTGTGTGTTGGAGGATTAGCTAAAGCTTGCATATTTAAATGTTTCATTTTCTGGTGGAATGTCTATAAAATAGACAGTAAAACCCACTTAAACTAATACCTGTTGAAGAGCTAAAACAGTAAGGAAAAAACCTCTGTGTAAACTCAGATTTTCTTTAAGTATTCGTTATATTACTCTTTTGCCTTTTCAGAATTCGCAGATCAAAATATAAATATTATATATAGTAGATAAATACAGAGATAAAAAGGCTTTTTTCAAATGCATTAGAATTGTAATAATTCTGGTGTAAAAAGAGTTTACATGCTTATATTAATTTCTTTAGTATTTATAGCCTAAACCAAAGAAAAATCCTAAAGTAATAGTGAACTATGCATTCCTGTGTAATACTTGCAATTATTTTGGTACCTTAGTAAAAGGAGTATTCCTACATTATAAAAATAAGGGAGTGGATTTTGATAAGTTATTTTAGAGTTATTATGTACAGAGTTTAAATTTACATGGGTTAGATTTTATTATGGCTTCTTTTTTTTCTCTTTGGTAGTGATAATGAGCATTTCAAACTGTATTGAGACTTTTTTCAGCAAGAGTTTTGTCACAGTCATCAGTGGGATCTGGACTGGACTCTGTGTTTCTTACCAGAACACATACTAGAGTGACTGAGAGAATCCCAAAGATACCAAAACCAATTGGCAGTATTACGATTTAAGTTTTAAAAAAAAAAAAAAAGGAAACTTCTAAGATAACCGTTGATGTCACCAACATAATATAGTATTTCTGAGTTTGGGATTTCATTGCCCAACCTGCCAGATGTAATGGGGATGGTTCACGCTCTCAACATCTTTACATTCAAGGTAGATGAAGGGGTGAGATCTCTTCAAGAGCACAGAGCACCAGCCTGCCAGACTGGACGTGGGAATACTCAAATTCCGTACTCTCAGCACCGAGCAGAGCACTGGCCACCGCTTGCACCAGTAGAGCATGTTCTTGCTTCTTAAAGCAGCTTGGGTTTCCCAGTACGCAGAAAAATTACAATCAGAATGTCTCGTTGGGTCACAGTTCAAACTTTGCATTAGTGGGTGAGTCCGCTGACTCCTCTTGGTGGCTAAAGGTTCAGAAAACAGCACCGATGCCATGAGGAGAGTGAGCCGCGTCATCGCTGGCTGGTTCAGGAGCGGTGTCGGCAGGACTGTACCGCTCTCCCGGCTTGAGCACAGCTCAAGCTTGCGCTGGAGGCAAGATGGAAACATGCCTGTTGGAAGGATGCGCCCTGCTCTGCAGAACCAAGTATGACTTTTGCATTGAATGAAAGTAAATGGACTTAGAGGTGGTTTTTTTGGGCACTTTGAGAAAAATTTGCATACATTTGTTTCAACCTAGTGAGCAGCGTGGGATTGCTCAGAATGAGATGTACGCTGCTTGTCACCATGACAAAAGTGCAGATCTTTGCCTCCGTGGGATTCGACTTTTCAGGGCCTGACAGAAGATGTGTGGGATCAGAATTCCCTGCCGGGCAAGCCGTTGGTCCAAGTGTGCTACAGACAGGGTGGGAGCTTGTGATTGCCTGGTCAGTAGCCTGCTAATCTTGCAGATTAGTCTATGCTTTCTCCCCTGGGGGATAGGAGGCCATCAGCAGAAAGCAAGAGCAATCCATTGCTCTTTCACTGACAATAAACAGTGACAGCAGCTGGAAACCTTGTCACAGTGCTATAGACATCCGGGAATGCATGTGGGTATGGTGTTTTAGTCACATTTTTCTTTTTCTTCTTAAATAGAACATTATTTATACACACAGGTAACCGGGGGTCTGTATGTGAGAAGGAGGGGCTAAAGGAGTGCACAGGTGCCTGAAGAGGTTGTTCTAGCAGGAAAATTTCAGTCTGCTGCTTCTGTACTTGGCTCATGCTTTGTTATTATGCCATTATCCTCTGCCCCCAGCAGTAAACTGGGAGCATCCTCTGGTTTTTGTGCTTTGAAGGAAGCGTTGGTTTAGTTAGACACATGCAAGGTGGCATAGCTGTGATGGCTCAAGGGAGCATTGTGTGCTCAGACAGCTGGCGGTGAAGAGGTACAAGTGCTGGGAGCCTCTGCTGCCAGATGGCGCAAAGGACCAGTGGTGAGAGTGAAGCCTTTGTCCAGCTCTGGTGATGGCTCTGGGCCAGGACAGGCAGCAGTTCCTGCACCAGCCCGCCTGCTGCCCCGTTAGCCAGCGGTGGGGTGTGTGGGCACGGCTGGGCTTGGACCGGGAGCCTTTCCACACCTAGTAATTTACTTATGCTTTTAGATGATATCTCACAATTTCTGCCTTCTAAATCAGAAACTGTCAGCTCCACACTGTGCTAAATGTCATACTTTCTCCGGTTGTCTTTTTGTGCATCACTTTACTTGGTTTCAAGATTGGTCTCATGTGAAATAGCCTCTTCTACTGAGAGTAGCCATGTGTTTGTGGCTGGGACTCAGGTTTTTGGTGTGCGGCTCTTGCTGTGACACAGATACTTCTGGGAGTTTGAATGAGTTCAGTTTTGCTCTTTGCCTCCTTAGATTGCACGTTTTGTAAAGGCTCTCAGTCTTAACTGGCTGTCTGCTTTCCAGGACAGTAAACTCCTGGGGGCTGCCCCAGTACGAGTGACAATTAGCTACTTAATCTGCCCATTTTCCAGCAGCAGTGTTTTCTTACGTGACCATTAGTTTCACATTCTTGATTTCTTGCTTTTCAGTTCTTCTACTTCCACAGTTTTTTGTGATAGCTGTGTGTTGTTTAATGATTTTTATTTTCATTTATACCTAGGCTTTCTCCACTTGATAATAAGCACTTCAGGTTTTCCAGTGCAATGTCTACCACTAGCTTCTTTCTTATTTCTCTTGCATTGTTATTACCTGGAGGTAGGTCTAATAACAGGAGCACAGCATCAATGTCCTGCATTCAAGTAAGGAAATTAACCTAATAATTGTCTCTTAAATGCATTCTTTCATTACACAACTCGTGGGGGTGAAGGGCAGAGGTCATTTAACTCACACAGTGATCACATTGTCATCAGCATAGAAAACCATTATCTCAGTAGGTTATAGCTAATCTTACTGATAGCATTTTAACTGGCCTAATTTTTCTAATAAAGAAAAATACTGATGAGGTAACAAAAGTTGGTCAAAAGAACCTGTTTAACGAACACCACTAATCAGCATGGCTAGATTTTCTTGGAAGAAGTGTAGACAGTTTTTTCTCCAGTCCCACTGGAAATACACCTGCCGGCTCATTGCAATCTCTTACTAACATTTATTCTTTTGCTTGTTTTGTGGCAGGGAGGACAGCTTGGCTTTTAGTATTAATTTGTTATTGCATATCTTCCTGCTTGCTTTCTGCCATAAAGGTTACATCCACAGTGATGTCAAAGAGATGACTGCGGCACATTTAGACATGGCTGAGTAGTTTTGGATCGGTAGCTCAAGGACTGGTAGCAATCCAGCTTCCAGTGTGAGGTGGAGGTCAGAAAACGCACTCACCTGAGCGAGCACTAAGCTGCACTGAGTTCTGCTGCTCAGCCATGGGCTGCTCTCGAGCAGACAGGTGTACAACTGGCTCTGGTTTAGCTAAACACGCTTCAGTTACCCCTTTGACTGCCATGTAAACGTATTTGTCGTGAGCTGAGCTGTTCTGCTGCAGTTCTGCTTCTGGTGTGCAGCCTGTTTCTCCACAGATTTACCTTACTGGAGTTGACTTTTCTGAATTTGAACTCGTTTCCTGCTTCCTAGGGCAGAGGCTTTATCTGTCCTTATGCTTCTCTTCACAGCTTGCCTTTGCTACCTGTCCTCTGGAAAGCATAGCCTGAGCCTCACCGTTAATACATTTCTTTGTTTTCTTCTCTGAGCATGAAATGCCGACATTTTTGAGATCATTTAGTGTTGTGGAGGCAAGAGCAGAGAACATAGGCTGCATCAGTTATACCTCCAAACAGCTTGATAGCAAAACTTCCATTCAGAATAACCTGTGCCTTGACACACCAAAAGTTTTCAGTCTCAAATACAGCTTGTAAGCAGTTCAGGCTGTATTGGATCAATACTGTTTTAATTTGGTAGGAGGCTGTCTTCCAGCACCCGTTCTTTGTTTTCAGAGGGCTGTTGGGTTCGGTCAGTATTGGGAAGCCAGTATGTTTCTCTGCAGTGGGATGTTGCTTCAGGACAAACCGTGCATTTATTGCGACAGTCCGCTCTGTCCGGGTGGCTGCACACCCTACAGAGAGGAGAAGGCTGATGGTAGGGTTTGACTCTCTGAGAGTCTCTGGGGCCCCACTTCAGACTGCCCAGGGAACCAGGAGACACGTGCTCATGCATTTTGGTCTTCTGTGCTAAAGGCCCTAGCAAAAACCTTGCCCTGCAGGTGCTATGGCCTTCCTGCACCCTGGTGTGTGCTATAGCTGTAGCACATTATTACAATAATCATTAGAATTATCCTTTATGTGTAGTCCAAAATAATATGATTATTATAAAAGAGAGTTAAGATAGCAGAGAGTTAAATAAGGTAGAGGTAAACATGGATGGCATCTAGCGAGAGGAGTTCATGTGTGACACTGGTGGCATGGGAGCTGTAGGAAGAATCTTGGTTTTGTGGCCTAAATAAAAAAGGGTAAAGAAAAAAAAAAGTAAATGTTTTTACCTTTCTGGTTTATTATATGCCCTTTGATAGCCCCTATCTTCTTGACAAGGAGAAAAAGTTTCTACCCTCACTAGTTTTGCTTATTATTTCCAAACTGTGGTTGAAGCACACTGGAAATTCATTCACAGTCTCTTTTGCTTTCTCTGTCACACAGGAAATCAATATTGGAGCAAGACTGTCACCTCCAAAAGTAACCACAATACCAACTTCCTTCAAATACTTTTTACATTAAGCGTTGCCCTCTGGCACGTACCATTTCCCCAGCCCCACTCCACCCTGGCTCCTCAGTTTTTATTAACTGTAATAACAATATTGCAGAGATGGCCAATTTAAACTGAAGTCCTAGCATAGCCCTGCATTTCACAGCTGATTCATATTGACGAGCGCTGCTTACCCTGTGAACTGTAAGCTGCTGGAATGAGCAGAGCGGCTGCGGCTTTCTTTCAAGTTGCAGGATCCAAAGGCAGCCATAATTGTTTTTGAAATGTTTCTTTTTATTATTATTAAATAAGTTCATTGTATATGTTGAAACCTGGATCGTTCCTGCTCTGAATTGCTTCCATTTTCATTGCCAGGCCTAAAGTGCAGGAACAGCGTGTGTGTTTTGGGTCGCTTCTAAGCCATAATAAAAATATCCTTTCAGCAGGGAGAGGGTGCTATCTCTGCCATTTCCTCAGAAATGTGTAGTCCGTAATTAGTCAGGATTTCCAACTCGGAGTGCTAAATGGAAGAGACAGGACGAACAAGAAACCCAACAAAATAAATAGATTTTACTTAAGCTAACATAAAAGTGCAGAAATACGTTAGTCAGGTATCATGAAAGATTCTAGCCCATCCTAATTCAGTCCTTCATGTGTGTATTGGCACAGGGAATCAAAGACTGTTTGAAAAGATGTGCTTACAAAGTAAGGCACTTTACCAACTGTCAGGAAGTGCTTTGAAACACATCCTTACCTCTAGATACTATTTACCTTGAGGATGTACACTGTATATGCTCTCTTCAGCTTAAAGGCCCCAGGCTTGAGTAGCAGCAGTTACTGCATCTTCCAAAACCCCCTTGTAAATTATCACATATGTGGCTTGCAGCACCAGGCCCTTTGCTCAGCAGGCAAACACAATGCAGCAGCGTTATTAAATTTCCATGAAGTTTACCAAATTTGCAGGATCAGTAGGGTGGACCCAACAGGGAATCTCTCCTGCTGCCTACAGCACCTTTAAAGCAGCTGATGGTGCCGCTGATACTTTGCATTCTGCTGTTACTCTACTGCTGTAGCCATCTACTTAATCTCCACAGCAAAGATTAGTTTATTCGATTAAGTCTGTTCCCTATAGACCATCCCTGTAGCTCCTTGGAAGGCATCAAGACTGTGTGTCTCCAACCTTTTACCAGCTAAAAAGATTCAATAAAGTAATCTTTTTCCCCCTCCTTTTATATGATTGGAAAATAAATTGAAAATGAATTTCAGTTATTGCTTGTGTTTTAAATATGAGATAAAGGTCAGCCCCCTCTAGCTATCTCCATAGATGGAGATTAACGTGAGCGTGTTCCATTATAAAGTCATATAGCAGTTTTGTAAATCTGTCAAGTCATCTACAAATATATAATTAGTCTGTTAGATTTGGAAATCAATAAACAATGACTTTTCAGTCCTGTGCCTAGAAAGCTTTGCTAGAGAGTGCTTTAGGCATGGGAGTCCAAACAACAGAATATTTGCACTGTATACATTAACCTGGTCTCTGGATCTGTTTAGATGTCAAAGGTTAATTGAAAATTAGGTGTACGTGTGCTTTTTTTTTATTACCTTTTAAAACTTTGTTCAAAAAAAGAAACCAATTATAAACTTGGCTTTATTTTTTTTGTGAAAGCCGTGTGTCAAACAGTGGATATTCAAAGTGTAAACTTCCCATTTTTCTTTTCGTAGTTGGCTACAGTGAGATGGTGACTGCGAATGTTTGTAAGGCAACATTCATAGACATATTTATACAAGGCATGTGTTCACCGTTTGTCATCACTGTCACAGAACATGATTTCCCGGGTCAGAAAATTGACTTCAAAGCTTGACCCTGAAGATTTGACTTGCCTGTTTGCTTATTCTGGTTCAAGATGTGATGTCAAAAGCTGTCCTATTAGTGGCACCTTTTCACATTTAGTTTGCTCGGGTTGATAATAATGATACTGGAAGGACCGCATTTTGATGTTGAAAGAGATAGGGGAGGGAGCACTGCTGAAACTGATGGTGTTGACAGTAGGAGGTGAGATTGGGAAGAGATATATTAAAATGTGGATATTATTTTAAGTGACAACGGTCCTTTGTTAAAATGCTATACATCATCATGAAATTAATTTTACTGGTGTATCCCATTCCTCAATTAAGAAAGATTTTTTTTTATATACAGTATAGGTACTGTTTATGTATGAGTTGCAAGTATATGCATATGTACGGTTTGAGTGCAATTTTTCAAGTGGATTAATTAGAATACACCGATTGAATAGATTACACCATGTTTCTTTTAATTATTAATTTTAGTACAGAATTTTGATATGTAGAAAAGTTTTGTTTCTAAAGTCTATTTCCTTTAGAGTTAGGCTACTATCATTTGATCTCCTACTCTCAAAGTCAGAACTGCTGTCATTCATCTCCTGGTTACAGTAGTGTGGCATTGTTACAAGTTGCTGGATATCCATAAGGGTCTGTCAGAATCCAGAGATTCCCACAGAATAAAAAAAGTTAGATTACAGAAACACTTAAGACATTTGTGGCAGGATAAATATCAAATCAATAACTTAGTGCTCACAATTGAGTGTCCTGGGCTTTTACTAATGATTACCTGTTTATTGATCTACCTTGTGACACCAAGGTACAAAAATATTTTGATATTCTTTATTTAAAAAAAAAAGGAAAGGAAATCTCATGCAACATGACATACACATCGGTGATAGTTTTCATAACATGCTGCTGGAATAACATAGTTGAATCCACTAGTGTCATTTGTTGCTAGTAAGGTTAAAATAGATGGGCTTCTCATTTTAATATGCCCTCATAACAATTACTTTATATGAGGTCATATTCTCAAAATTTCCAAGGTATTTAGCTGGCATAGACCACAGTGGAATGCAAAGTAGTTGGTGTGCAAGGTCACTCGCAGAGAAGAATCATGACCACAAGCCTTGCTTAGGGTCCACACATCATCAGCCCTCAAACTCCCTTATTGTGTATTAACAGGAGGTTTCACTTGTCAATTTAGAACACTGAGGGAATGAAATTATTGTTAGTACTATGTTTGCTTGTTTTTATAATTTTACAGTGACTAATGCTGATTTCTTTATTTTTTTTCCATTTCATCTCACCATTTCAGCTGGTGCAAAATTCCCATTCCATTAAGATTCAGGATTTATCGAGTTGTCCATTTCTTCCCTTTTCTGATCCTCTCTCACTGTTAGGCAATACCTAAAGTTGCCTCGCTGTGTACAGTGCTTTCTTGGTACTTCACTGGTGCAGTCTCCCTAGAGATAATGCTGCCTTTGGCGAAGTCTGCAAGCTTCTAAACAAGCATCATAATTTTAATTTCAGCCTTATGAATTAACTTATATTGATTTTTAGCCTTTTTAGCTTTTCTTGATGTTCACAGTATGGTGTGTTTGGGGTATTTGGTGGGTTTAGTTCTTGTTACTTGTTCTAAATAATTTCTTCCTGTGTGTTTATACCAAAAAAAAAGCTTTATCTTTGTAAGTACCACAGGAATGCTCTCCCAGGGCCTCTGGTGTCTGGTCAGTGGCTCTAGCAGTAAAATGGATTCCTGGAAAGGGGAATAGATGAGAGAGACTGGCCGACAAGCCACATCATAGTTTGCTTCTGGGACAAATCTGGAGGGGTACTCACTTAGCAATGGTCACTTCCATCCTCTGGGAAATAGTATGATTTGCAAGTGGTTATTGTTTAAGCTTTTTGTGCTCTATAGAATTTTATTCCTAGAATGCAACTGAAGAGCTCAATTTTAATGTGATTTTTGGTATAGAGTAGCTATGTCAGAGTACCACCACAGGCTCAGCAATAAGAAGAGCAGACTAACTTTTGACAAAATAGCCAGCTTGAGAACATGTATGTAACTCTGGGCAATGGTTACGTGCCTGTATTTGTTTATGTCTGTGATCTGCAGAGCCTGCACTTTCTGCTAGTATGCAGTTTACATTGTGCAAAGAAAATATAAAGCAGACCTACCGTAGCCCTGTAGAAACAGTCAAATTCTGACAGCTTTGCTTGGAAGTAGGTTGCAATCCCACCAAAAAAAATAATAATACTTCAGTGAATGGCTATGGATTGCTCAAATGGATCTAGCAAACAACCGTCATCAAACTGTTAGTGGGGTTTGATGGAATTAGATTTGACTAATGGTATCTCTTGATTGAAGTAGCTGCTTAACCTGTGTGAAAATGATACAGTATCACCTACATCAAGATAATTACTCAGGAATATTATGTAAGGGTGTTGTATCCCACTAACTTAGCTTGTGTGTGTGTACAAATTTGTAGATACAAAACTCATTGAGAGGCCCAGAGTGCTTAAATGCTGGATTTGTTGTATAAATCTTAGGTGAGACTAAATCACAATCAATTCTCTTGAACACATTCCTTAAAAAATTACTGTCTGAGTAGAAATGTTATTCAAACTACAAACAGTAAATACCCAATCTTCATATTGTTCTTTCCACCCGTTCATTTTCAAATGGACAAAAGATTCTGACACCTTTCCAATGGAGATATGTTCAGGGCCGGGGGTGAGAGGGGAGGAAAATATGTAGAACTAAATCAGTAAAAATCCTTACTACACTTCAGTTGTAATTAGAGAATTTTGTCTTCAAGGAGAGTCACCTTGGCTTTAAAAACTGAACAAGTCCTGAATGATATGTTAGTTATATTGCATCTTTTTGGCTAAATGGTTGATTAAGTTGTAAAGCACTCTTCTTGCTTAAATAGTTCACATGAAGTTCTTCCTTCCTTCCTTCCTTTTTTTTTTTTTCTTTTTTAACTCCCCCTAAACAGAGTTGGTTGGTCAAGTTGATCTCTTGTTTGAAATTCAATCAAGGGCATTAAAGTGTAAACCAGTTGGAAAAACAAAGAGCTTAGGGAAATCATTTGCTTAAACAACAACAAACAAGCACTGGTAATCTTCTTACAGAAATTAATGAAGGGAAAACCCCCTCAGCTTGGGTGGATAATGATCCTTAGCTATCATGTAACAAGCCTAGAAGGTTTAGGGAGAAGGTGAAAATTAAGAAAGCTGGATTAAACTGAACTTCCAGAGGAACAAAAAGAAATTCAGGATAAAGATCAGTTCTCCCAATTTGAGACTGAAAAGTAGTTCTGAACTGGAAGGAGCTTAATCCGTTATGCAAATCTAGTTTAAAGTTAAGTTTTCATCTCAGAATGTTTTTTATTTCTACTGTGCAGCTAATAAATGCTTAAAAATAATTCAAACAACTATCTTGTTAATAGTTGCCTTACGCAATGAAAGCTTTTTCATCAGGTAGAGCTATAAAACTGGTAAATATATTAAAAAATTGTTACCTTTATCTTCTCACGATTGTATTTAATGCTTATTCTTTACTAATTAATCTCTTCAAATTATTTAACCACAAAATTGAGATCTCTTCACATTAGAGCCTACCCCAGAGGATATTCATAAGGGACTTCCTGATAACTCAACAAAATTTAATTAGTTTTCTCAGTACCTACATGTTTATCTTTTCATAATGATAGGAGCTACCTTCAGTTCCAGTAAGAAACTAAAGTTCCCTTTCAGTCAGTCCTCATTAAAACAAATAAGCCACTATTATGTCGTATATACTTTTACTTGCAAAATATTAATAGCTATTTCAGTAAACGTTGTTAATTATCCTATCTCTGTTTAATGTGGAAAAAGATCATTGAATACTGCAGTTAATTTTCCCTTCCTCTATCTTCCTCTACCACACACACAAGAAAAAAAAGAGAAGTGTTCAAACTGTCTTCTGTTTTCTCCCTTATCTTAAGGCTCATCATTGCTAAAGGGTTGTTTTAAGTCAGTGGAAGTGCTGAAAAGCAAAGTGATGGAAATGCATGTTTTGTAACTCTGCTAGGACAGGTGGAACAATTCTCTGTCAAAATATCACATGAAAGCTTTACTAATTAAATGGAAAAGTGGTATTTGGGGATCTGAGCTCTGTGTCTAGGTAGACCCTGGGGGAAGCCAGTTGGCAGTCGTCACCCACCCTCAACTCAAGCCTAATGCAGTAGAAGTTGTAGGTGGATGTTCATCTAGGCTCCAAGCCCACAAACACAGGCATACTCGGATTTATGGGACTGTTTGCAGTGTGTCAAATTAACCACATACCTAGGCATGCCTTTGCAGGATAGGAGCATTGCTTTTTCTAGTCATACATAGCTCATCTGTTTTCGGATGAATGGTGACATCAGGAGGTATCAGAATTTCAGGATATTAGCCGGATGTGCAGAGGAAAATTGCCTTTAAAATCAGAGCAGTAATAATTACTTTAAAGGTTTGTACTCTGCTATCACCTTGCCATTAAGCCTGATGTCCTCCTTTCCTGGCTTGTTCTCAAACACATTTAAAGTGTTAAGTAATATGAAGTCAATGAAGCTGGTGATGCTTTAAAGTTCTTAGAGACTGAAAGTTTTACATTTCAGTGTAGATTAGATCAGACTGAGCAGAAGTCACTTCATGTGAAATATCCTCAAGTGTGTAATCTATTGATTTAATTTTGTAGCCTCAATCTAGAATTTAAGTGAGAAGACTAAGAAGTCCTTCACATTTACTTCATTGAATCTCTCCTTGTGTCTTGTCAATAATTCCCTGTATAACCAGACAGGAAATCATATGCATTTTGAAAGCTTGAGTAGCTGTTTAAAATAATCCAGTTAAAATCTGTTTATTCCTGTTCTTTTTAAAAGAGCATCTGAGAGTATTAGAAGGAATTTTTAAAATCATGCTTAAAATAATCATCATACCAGTGTTTACAGAGTTTTTGTAATAAAAAGCCCAGACTTGCATGAGATTTGCCTTCAGATCTCTCTTATGTAAGAAAAAAAACATGCCTTCAACACAGCAATTTTAAGTAGCTGTTTCTGTATTATCCAGATTAATATAGAAACAGAATTACATTAAACCATTCTTCTTTAAAGTGGCATATTTACAGTCCTTTTCTGGTCACCGCATCTATAACCTTGGGCACTTCGGAGTCTATAAGGCACTTACTCTCAAAATATGCCAGCCCACTAGGGCAATGCAGTCATCCTGTTTGACAGGCGGGGAACTGGGGCACAGAGATTGTCAAAGCCTGATCCCCAAATATATTTAAATGCTTAATACACTTCTAACAAAAAAAATAATAAATTCTTGCTTATTTTCATTGAGAGTTAGGAGCATAAGGGAAGTATGACTTGTAAATGCATTTCAGTATCTCAACCTAAATGATCAAGAGATTCTCATAGAATAGGCATTTCAACTGGGTTTCCCAAATCTTAAGTGTGAAGCTTCAGCTACTGGGTCACTCTCTTCTATAAGCCTGCTCCTGCAGATTAGTCCCCAAATCTTAGTGTGGAGTAGAGGAAACTGAAATATGAAATATGTCCATGGTTAGTGATCCAAGTGTCCCTTCTACCCATAATATGGCATACATTTTCTAATTTGTTTCAGTCTAGCAAGACTTAGACATGAACCAAGAGGCCTCTGGCCATCCTAATAAATATAAATCCATCCATCCATCCAAATAATGTCTAGCCAAGTCCAGATTTAGTCTGCTTTCTCTTGAAGTTCTAATAATTTTGAATGCAACATGCGATTGATGCCTTGTAGTCTAAGTCAAATGGCTCTTAAAATAAGATAGCTAATAGTTCAAAGATTTTGAACTCAGAAGGTGAGGTAAATATAGTAGTGTCTGTTAACCCTAGAATTTTTTCTAGCACATCTACCTATGATTTTTAGGTACTGAGTAAAGTTAACATGTGGCTTATTGTGATCCTTTCCAGCATTTGTGCCAGTATTTACATCCCAAGAGAAACTGTGCAAAAAAGAAAAAATCTGGGGATTCTTTTAGGAAAGAGACCTAGTCTAAGATGCTTGTAAGTTAAAGAAAGGAAGGCACTACAAATGACCAAGCAGGTGAGCAGCCCACATCACAGAAGCGTTGCTAGCTAGATTTTTCAGCTTGATTTTTGCCAGCTTGAAGTTCTGCGTTAAAAATATGTGTATAAATAGGATCTAGAAACAGCTGCAACAAAACATTATTAGTGTACTAAAAACCTAAAATACCTTTCATTATTGTACTATCCATTCTGATCTTCAGCCTCACTCTTCAGAGGATCCTTATCTCAATAGACAAACAGCCCGTTTTAGCTTTCAGACAAGTTCTGGACTCAAGTAGGCTTATTGATGTGACTCATTTCTGATTACTGTTTACTCAGCTTTTGTGCCAGTAACTAAACGTACTTGTTCAGCCCCTTCCTAATTTCTGTTTGCCAGTAAGATGGGAATTGTAATTGTAGCTCTCACCTGCCTGGTCTCACGAAAGGCTCAGAGATTTGGTCCTCAGAAGCTATATTTTTATAGAGGGTACAATTAAGAAAGTAAAAAATGCTCATTTCAGATGTTAAATTACTAAAAGCAAATGCATTTAACGTGGTCTTAGATACCCACATGAAACAACTGTTGTTGAACTCTATTTTCTAGGCTTGACTGTTGTCACATATAAGGCTAAGGTTGCTGTCTGCAAATAACCCAAGCCAAAAAGAGGTTGACAAATTGATTCTGGAAGAGCTCAAACGCATGCAGTTCTTGGATGCCTCAGGCATGTTAGGTGGAGCACAAGGGCCAAATCTCAAATAACTGAAATGCAGATAGCCACTTCCGTGGGAAGATGTCTTGGACTTTTTTCGACATAATTTCTTTTCTGATCTTGACACGTTATTGCTAAATGATCTCATCTTACACTGTCAGAATTGGACATCTTTTGCGGCACCATAACTAGACACAAGACTTATCAAAGTTGGCCAAAGAACTTCTTATAAATAGGTTTATTTGGGACTGTATTTGTTGACAAATGTTCAGAGTTGCCTATCTGCTAATGGAGAGAGCTGTGGAGCATCCGTGTGGTTTGGGCTATTCTGCAGCAGCCAAGGCTTGCTGGGAATGTTGGCTATTACGATACAGTGAATGCTTTTGTACTTGTTTTGTGGAATCTGCAAAGCACAAGGAGGGCTTGGCTTTGAGGAACAATCCCAGTACTCTGGAGGTAGACCCCAGTGTCCAAGTAATAATCTAGCTTATGGAATAGTTTTTTGTGATGGTGGCTCAAGCTTGCTTAGGAGGAGCTATAATCATCAAGGCCAACTTACTAGGTTCTGCTTCAGACTGTTAGAGTCTTGCCAAAAGGCCTCAGGCTTTCTGTAAGAAATTTGTCTAGTTTAGCAGGAACTCTTGGATGATTCTTGAAGGCGCCTATAATGTTCCAACTGCCAGTGTTTTTGCTGGTTCCTGTTTAATGCTGTGTTTTGCATGCTTCTTCACATGGGACCTTTCCTAAGGTCAGTACTGCTGCAGAACTGGCTGCTCTAGCTGAGAGAAAGATCAAGCTGAAAGGAATACTCTAAATCTGATGCTGCTTTGTGGTCAGATAGAGCTGTGTTATGGACCACAGAGGAACAAAATTTAAATAAAAGGTCTTTCACTTCTGTTTTCTCACTATTGTCCGAGTAGCTTATAGCAGAACTGAGAAAGCATCATCATAATGGTATCTTAAAACTCTTCTCTGGGACTTTAAATTGTTCCTGGACATTTGTACAATTTAGATATCTTTCTGTAAATCAGAACCAGTGGCATGATTTTTGAGTAAAAAGCAAATAAACAGTAAAAAAGACTAATATGTATACGCTCTTGCTGTAATTGTGTAATTATTCCAGTTTTACAGATGGGGGAATTAAAGCACGTGTGAGATAACACAAGGCTTTAGTGATAAAATTGTTCTTTTCTGCTCCTGTAAGCTTATAAGAAAGCTGCCCTACTCTTCTGTTTGGTTCATAATACACATATGATCACTCAGCTGTTTCCCTAGCATGAATCTCATGTTATTTTGAGCTTCTTTGATACCTTCATTATCCACTTAAAGGTAGTTAAAAATCACCCTAGATCTGTGTATACTGCAAATCCATACTTTGGGAGGAAATTTTGAAATATCTCACGCCCGATTTTTATGTGAAATATAGTTGCCTGCTAATTCACATTCACGTTTAATATCATACAATGCATAACTATAATTGCAGACCGTAACCTGTTTTTCACATTTGTGGGCTTTTTTTGTCTATTAATTTAATGAAAAGTAAAAATTGAACAGTTGCATGTAAAACTTCATAAATAATAGTGCTTGAGGCTGCTTCCTGAGTTGTGAAAGAAATGCTGTTTTTCTCCTATGACATGAAGCTTTAAGGACTTTATGTCCTGATCAAGAAGGAATGCTTTAATAAGCATCCATGTTAGAGGGTTTGTGCTGTGTAAGCTTGGTACAGACCATATGGGCAAAAAGGCACATTGTGTGGCGACAACTGCCCTGCTTGTCATCCCCAATCATACTTGCTCTAATCCTTGTTTTAATTTACTCTGCTTGTACAGCACCAATCCTGCCAGTGCGGTCCTTGGGGTCCCTTCATTCCTGCCATTTATGACAAGGAATATGCAAAGGCACAATTATTCATCCACTAAGGTGACAGAGAAGGGCTCTGCTTGGGAATATGTTCTCAGACTTGCAGCATCATAATGTCAGTTGTTAAAGCACTTTGTAGTTGCAAACAATTCTTAAGAGACTTTTTTTCTTAGGTACAAATATTTTTGAACGTATTTTTACTCATTAAGAGTAAATGAATCCTTATTGATTAAGAAGTACAATGCTGGAAAGTTTTTATACGTAACATTCTCCACACTTTGCCTTTTATTTAAATGAGGTTTTTTTTGTCTTTCCCCCTCCCCTTAATTATTGTGCTCTTATCATTTGTTTAACTTCAGACAAAGGATAGTATGTTGAGCCAACCTTATTAAGTCTTACAGATTGTGTATTGGTTATATTCTGCTGTACACCACATTCCTAAACAGACAAAAAAAAAGCTAACAAAAAACCCTCAAGTGTAGCATTCAGCCTCTCAAGTCCATGATGTATTTCATTTGCTACGGTCAGAGCAATTTTAACAATGCCTTTCATTTTCTTATAGCCTAAAATGATTTTCTTTCTGTGAGGCCATTCTCCAAAACTTCTCTTCCCCTTTCAGGGTATCATTTGCAATTTAAAGCTAACCTGGTGAGTGTACTCACAATAGGCTTGCCCATAAAATGGTTCAAGGCCTGCCTGCATGCCTAATGAGGTTGATGTTGAGCTATTTAGCTCTTTGTCCTTCCATAATATCTACTTAATGCAGTTCAATGGGAGTGGATTGTTAGAAGCATTAAAGATTCTATTAAGTCTTTACTAAAGCCACTCTATTCTAGTCCAGCTGTATAGTGGCAAGAGCATTAAATTTGAGAATGTAGTGGGAACAAGGGGCCTGAAAAAGCACCTATAAAAAAGGGACAAATTTCCTAACGAAGTAAGACCACACTCAATTTAAGACCTGTTACTTTTGTATCTAGATCTAAAGAGTTTCTCAATGTGCATCTCGCAGTGTTCTGAATTAACTCTAGTTTTTGTCAATGGATGAACAACGTACACTTTAAATCTTCATTTATTTCCAAAGCACACGAGGAGATTTTTGCTTAGCCCCACTACTGAAAACAAATAACGTTATAAATTTAATCTCAGAGGAACTACCAAATTCTTGCAAAGGCCTCCTTTGAGATAACATTTAAATGCAATGTTTTTCCCTCGCTTGCTTAAATACCATAATGAGATTGGTCTGCATGATGAATTCAGGAATCTCTGCACTTTGGGGGAAGATAAACAGCACTTCTGACAAAAAAAAAATATTCATTCAATGCATTGTTTTGCTGAAGGGATTGTTTTTTATCAGGCCTGTATGGTGCTAGCCACCAGCATTGAGAAGAGGGAAGAAAAAAAAAAAAAGAAGAGGTAGAATGGCCAGGATTTCACACAGTTGGCATTGACTTGGCTTGAAGAGGCAAGCACTAAGCTGTCTTTTCAACCATAGTAAAAACCCTCCATCTGGCCACCCTAAAACTCTGTTAGCTTGTTCAACTCGCTGTCGGCTGATTGGGCTTTGTGAAGCAGAAGTAACAACATCAATAGTATAAACCCTTGCCACTTGAGAGTATTACATTTCATTTCATGCTTGACTTAATCAAAACTGGGGAAATGAAATTTACACCTTTTTGATGTTCTTTTCCCTGCTGTTTAAGGAGAAGAATCTTAACCCATTTGATCTTCACATGCACCCAATAAATGACCAAATATGCCAAGCTGCCAAAAGCAGACGGCTGCCAGTTGCCAGTTTATGTCAGGTCACTGTGAGAGAGCTTAATGCAGAAGGTCTTGAGTTTCATACCAAATACCTCAATTTGCAGTACGGCGTTTTGGTTGCAGTGTCAACAATTTAGCTCCCCTCCCCATTAATATTAAACTATTACAAAGAAAGCAAAAATGTCATTTTTACTGGAGGGAAATATGTTAGCAGGCGGCTGTTGCGTGACAGAGTCAGGAGAGAGTGACAGAGATGAAATGAAGCCGGGTTTGAATTGCTTCTTCAAACCCTTGACATTTGTTCCTTTCTTTTCTGTCTCTGATCTACATGATATACATAGTTGTTGTTGTTGTTTTTCCTGCTAATAACAAGACAGTGCAGTGCCGGATTAGAGATTGAGTGAGTGAAAAATGGGACTGGTGATAACATTTTCCCTGTGCCTGGGGGGAGGCTCATTAAGCGGGAGATCAGATCGCTACCAAATACATACATAAATAAAATCAACGGCTAACAAAGTTCTCTCTTGCAACTCGCTGATGGAGAAAGCTTTTGATTCAGCAGACGTGGGCCTGCAAAGAGGCTTTGCTGCTGAGTTTCAGCGCGTTGCTTGGGCTTCGTGACTGGCATGGAGCCCCGGGGCGAGCTGCTGAGCTCTCCTCACCACCTGCCCTGGGGAGGACCCGCATGGAAAACAAACCCACGGCCACCACCCAACAGGTTCCTGCCTTCCCTGTCACCCTCCTGCTCTCTTAAAAGACCTTTTGCCTTTTATCACGGGCTCTCGTTTATGACTTGATGAAAACAGTTGTAATAGATCATCAAATGCCGCTACATTCCGAGGGACAATATCCCATTTGTTAAATATAAATTAACATTAACACAGACCCCCCTGTGCAAAAAGGCGAAGGGTTTTGATTTTTTGCAGGACAGGCCGGGCCCCAGCAAATAAAGCCAAGGGCCTGTAAAGGAACTTGTCACGAATGGTGATCCTCCCCGCTCTTGTGTGACAAGGTACATAGTTTCTATTCAGGAACAGGCAGATTATCCGTTACTATAGTTTCCCTAACGCTCAAATGGAGCTAAGGCCTAAGCTGAACAGAATAGGTTAAAAGGTGCCGATGTTTGGGCCTGCGAAACCACATGTTGAGAGTCAGAGACCAAACAAAACAAAGAGCACATCTCTCTGGGCTTTGATGTCTTCTCGGAGGGACGCGGGGAGCTAGAGGAGCGCCGAGCT
>NW_009697244.1:17563-27633 GCF_000703405.1 Apaloderma vittatum | reverse complement strand
GGGAGCGACCGCGACGTGCCGGGAGCAGCGGCCAGCCCAGGCCGGGAGGGAGCCCCCGGCTCTTCAGCTCTCGGGACCCCTCCTCCTCCCGCGCCCCTTGGCACGTCCTCCAAGACCCGTGTGCCCCTGCCTTGCCAAGGGGAAAAAATGGGGTCCTGAAGGCCGGGTGGGCGCCGACCCCGCTCCCCTAGGCGTGGGCTCAACCTGGCCATCAGCCTGAGGAGCATCAGCTCAGCGTTCCGTTTTTCTTTTCTCGTCAGCTTCTTCGTTGGGACGATTCTCGGAGGGCGAAGAGGTCTCGTATCACCTCTGTCCGGCAGGACCATCTCCTCCGGGCAGGGCCATCCCCGCTCCAAAGGGCGCCTGTTTCTTAAACTCCCTTCGCGGTTTTCGTTGCACGGTGTCCTTCAGTGAGCGGAAGCAGGGAAATGAAATGTGATCAATTATTATTTTTATACCATATTTACGGACGGGTAGAAGTAATAACGGTTATTTGCTTTGTCGCACCGTTCACTTCACACTTGGTATATTTCCTTACAATTGAAGAATCGACGTGAGAAAAATAAGCACAAATGAATTAAAGTAACGAAAATACGTTTTTAGCGAAAGGCGATCCTTCTCCTGTCTAATTTTCCCGGGTGCGTTTCTTCCTCCTGACATTAATTCAAACCAACGAAAGGGCTAAAAAGATTAGTCTCTAGCCCTCAAGTCAAGCAAAAAGCAAAATAATCATTTACCTGTCTGCCCTCTTCATAAAAAAAGCACATTTCCTCCTCCCCCCGCGCCCTTTTCCTTCAAATCAGCTTAAAGAACAATCAAAAAGCAAAGCAGCAGGAGGGCAGGGGGCCGGGCGGGTCTCTCGAGAGCACGGCCCCGGTCCCCCTGCTCTCCCTGCGGTCCTGCGGGCTCCCCTTCCCTCCCTCCCTGCCCGATTTGCTGGGTATCGCCTCCCTTCCTTGTCGCAGAGCTGCGGGCTGCTTTAACCCCTCCCGCCCTGCCTTTGTCCCTTTTGAGGCTTGTTAGCTTCTCTAATTTGTTAGCAGCACTTTGGCTGCCTGCCCCCCTCAGCCCCTAGTGCAAGGTGGGGAATGATGCCAGGGCCAGGGAAACACACGCCGCCCTGGGATTTCACAGCCGTGGTGACAGCGCTTTCACATGCCCATATCGCACACATCGCGTACAGCGGAGTCACGCCAGCGAGGGGCTCAAGGAAGGACGAGGGAGAAGGGTATTAAAAAGCGATACGATTCTCTCGTGTATGTCAAGGGTTTCAAATAGAATAGTGCCTGATACCAAGGTAACACTTCTCTGTTGCCGGCTCTTACTCTTTGAATTTTTTCATTTCCCGAATCCCAGCTATTTATTTTATCGCCAGCGACTCTTCGCAACAGTGCCACAGGTTGGGTGACCCGTCCTAGCAACGGGCAAGGAAAAAAAAAACAAAAACGGCTACTGGCACGGCCAAGGTCGTCAGCAAAGGCTCCACAGCGAATTGCGCGACGGCTCCGTTCGTCCGGTTCACACGGAGCACCCGGGCACCGCCGCGCCAGAGCTGCTGCGGGCTGGGGCTCTGCTCCGCGCCGAGAGCGGGGTTGGGAGCTCTCGGACCTGCTGCCATCCCCTTCTTCACCCACTCCCACACCTTCTAGTCATTCCTCGGGTTGCTGTTACGAACCAAGGAACTGCTGGATCTGCCAGAGGAAGAGCAAAAAATTCTGAAGTGCACAGGGCGGCCCATCAATCCCTACAGGTGTTATTTCTGGAAATACATTTTTTTTTTTCGTATCAGCTTATAAAACATGCAGTCTCCAATCTGTTCTGTCTTTCAGGGATGGCAATGTGCTGTCCTTTTCCTTAACCACCTAGTCTTTATTCAGCACCCATAAAGAGTAAATCAGACAATTCTAGCTGGATTCAGAGCCTTAAACATCTTCCTCCCTGTTCTGTGGTTAGGGCTGCCCCCTAGAAAAGGTCTCATCAGCACCAGGAGATACCTCTTGACAGTGTACTTCAGGGCCCTAAGCTTGTGCCCTGGACCTGAAGGACAGAGAAAAGGACTGAAAATGAAGATCAACACTCATCTGGGTCACCATCCCAAAGCCCTGCAGATCCCTCCATGCAGCACAGCCCTCCACCCTGTCCTTCAGTTTACATTTCCAAAGCCCAGCACAGCCAACTGCTCTGGCTGGAGGGGTCCTCTGTTCTCTGAAGAAAGATAGGCCATAAGAGAAACATGGTAGCTGGAGGTATATTCATGTCTACAGTCCTCAGAGAACTGATGGAATAAAGGAGGAAGATATTTGTTCTTGAGACCCACAGTTCTGCGGCTACTTTGGAACAGGGTTATTGCTTGAGCAGCTCTACCTCTGACAATAGCACACTTGACACTCGGAAAAAATGCTTCCAATTTGCGAGCCAGTTAATTTTCGTGGTAGTTGTCTGAGATTATAGCCCAATCTTTCAGACAAAGTGAGGCAGGCAGGTTAAACCTCTATAAAGTTTATAACCACAAATTACTTTTTTTCCTATTTTTCTCTTTTTTTTTTTTTCCCCCCTCTGAAGTGAACTATTTCAGTTGCTTTAGACAGTTTACTTTGTATAATAATAAACCATTTGAAAGCTACTGGGAAGTTTTCAATGTATAAAAAGTGGCAACCTTATTTAAACTCTGGGAAAGATAATTGTTTGCCCTTGCTGTATGTTTTGCATTTCTGAAGTATATCTTTTAAGGCATAATATGCATTTTGAAATCCCGTATATGCATCTTTACAATAGTAATAGCTTTTCACAAGCTCCGTGGGAGGTGACATTTCAGCAAGATACTTCCCCTTGACTTTGTTTATTCCAGCAGTTTAAATTCTACCTCTGGTGATAGCTGTTAACTTGGCAATGTGAAAAGTGCTACATGATGTGTACTGAGCTCAGTCAGCTCATCAGAAACTTACCAATTACGACTGTGGAGCCCATTCTTCCTGCCACAGCATGCCACCCACCATGCATACCCGGGACAGCCGATCTTCACATGTGCATAAAAACTGGAAGTATGCACACATTTACACAGAGCCCATACAAAGCAGGCACAATAAGTCTGGTGCCTCTCAGAAGCCTTTTTGTTTCCCGCAGTAGCTCATACAGAGGCAGTTGTAGATCATTCCTTGCTCCCTGCCTGCCTTGAAAATGTCAAAAAGGGGAACTTTTCAGCCCCACCCTGCAAGTGCATGGGCTTGGTGCCTGTCAGGCAATCAGGATGCCTCCGTTTTGGGCAGAGGACCAAATTGTCAGGATGGCTGTGAAACCGAAGGTTGCAGTTACCAGGGTTATCCATCTCACCTGCAGTTTGGTCTCCATACTCATCTTTGAGGAAAGGAGGTAGCTGGAAGCAGATTGTGGACTCAAACAATCGAAATAAGTTGGAATGGCCAATGAGTTGGGCAACTCTGCATCACGAAACAAAGAACTCTGTTAAAAACAAGCCTTTGTAAGCCTGTTTCCCTAGGATGAAATCTGATCTTCATTTAAGGTCTCCTAATGACGTCAGCGAGGCAAGATTTAATTCTAGACAGATGCTATTTGTCAAGCACGTAGAGAGTGTTCAGGCTTCAAAGATAATGCTACCTTTAAGCATTCATTTTTGCTTGGAGTATCCAACTGCACATATGAAATCCAGATTGGGCTTTTTGTTAAACTGTGATTTGCACTTATCCAAATATATTATTTTTCTTTATTTTGAAGCTACTATTTACAAAAGGATTTAGTGCCAAACTTTGTCACCTTTGACTGTAGTTTCTTTTGCATCAGCTAAAATAGAAGTAACTCTGTTAAAGTAAGCAGAGTAACACTAGTGAAAATCCCGAATAAATAATCAGAGAATCAAACCCTTTGAATAGCAAATGACTCCAAAAATAGTCCTATTGATTTCAGTGGCATTTCACAGCATAAGTAGCTACATTAATGGAAACAGCATACAAGACCCTTAGTGCTCGGACAGAGGAAAAAAAAAACCCCAACTTATAATTATTAAAAAAAAATATTCCATGGAGCATTACTCAGTCGACATGTTACTAGCTTATCGTATGACTTACCAAAGACAGAATCAAGCGAGTTGATGACAAGGATGACTCCTCTGTTAGCTGTTGTGACAATTCAACACACCTGTGACGTGAAAGCTGTGTCCCTTATTTAAAAAAATCCCCAAACCAACAGCAAATAAAGCCATGCCACTGAAATGCTTTCCGTTATCCTTAAGCAAATGCTTCTTTAAGTAAGAAAGAGCAACATTTTAGTGAACAGAGTTGGCCCTTTTTGGGAGGTTTACGGACAGTCTCAAAACATGAGAATGTCATAATTTGGTCTCTCCTGGCTCTCTTGCTTTGGATGACTTGGAAATATTCTTTTGCTTGCTTTCCCTTGAAATATAGTAAAGAACCAAGTGAAGTCCAAACATACTTTCTTAATTATGTTTCTTTGGCTAAATACATTTTAAAAAAAACCCAGTTAAGTGTTCTCTGGCAATGTTTTGTGACACCTTTAAGCCTGAATATCAGAACTGGGTCTGGATCCAGGGAGCAGTAAAACACCTACCCAGCTTTAAGTCTTCTGGAGCCAACCAAACTGCTGCTGGAATCTAATTGCTTTGCTGTGTGTGCACCCATTTCTGAAAGTGACTTTTGGTGGTTTGACACCACTTAGAGAGCTGGAACACGATGCACAAGAGCAGAGGAAGGAACCGTGATGATCAGGTAGCATCACAGCCTGCGTAGCAATGGCTTCAGGTCCCCACACCGTCCTGCCACTTCTGAATTTGCTGTCAGCATTCTCAGGGGCGCAGGTGATACATTTCAAGTGTT
This sequence comes from Apaloderma vittatum, assembly GCF_000703405.1. Classification (NCBI taxonomy): domain Eukaryota; kingdom Metazoa; phylum Chordata; class Aves; order Trogoniformes; family Trogonidae; genus Apaloderma; species Apaloderma vittatum. The sequence continues at coordinate 22,786 of NW_009697244.1, read as the reverse complement.
CAATGAAGAACAGTGTACCCACGTACACAGTACTGCTGAAAACTTTCGTAATTACAGTAATTCTCATGAAACCACACGAGCTCTGTCCTTGCCATCCTCTCATTGCTTTTCTTTGTATTCTCTTCTTGTCATATCACTTAGTAACGGTAAAAAACGCTTTGTCCAAAACACAAACTCCCTGCTCTGCTACCGGTAGGAACAGTGTTTCAAATAAGCTGCAGACCATTTGCCTCTATGAATAGCTACTTCTCTGCTCATGCTAGACTGTAAAAAGCTCATATATATCTTTTGAGTGCACATGTTTCATTAAGAGCCCCCAGAGCACAAAAGGAAGAAGTCACGAAAGGCGGAAGAAAAGAGATCTTTTGCTTTATCACAAACAGTGCTCTGCTGCATCTCCTCAGTTATGACCAAACTGTAGCTATTTTCTATTGAGTATGGAGCATTCTTATTCCCGGGAAGGTTTTAAGGGAAGTACTTTGAATAAGGTTGTACAGCGCTGATTTTTCAGTACTCTCTGATATTAGCCTGCCATTTCTTCTTCTCTCATGTAACCGTGAAGTGGCACAAAACGGATAAAATGTTTCCTCTCTATCCTAAGGACAAGGCTGCGTACCTGCTTGTACCTGTGCCGCCCATTCTGCCGTGCCGTGTCTGAAGGGGAGGATAGTCTGCCTAGACCCCAGTTTTGGGGAAAAGGCACTGTTCAGTGCTTCTTCCTCTTTAGGAAGTGTAACTCCAACACTAATAAATAAGGAATTTTCTAGATTACTAGTAAAAAGGCTTACCAAACTCACAGAGAACATAAAAGATGATTCAAATTATGCTGTTTTCTGAAAATCACTTGTTTCTAAGCGATGTCATGACATTAAGGGGGCAGACAAACATGCTTGATTTATATTTTTTTGGTGTTTGGATACATTTTTCCATATTTATCTAAAATTATAGCAAAAAATGAAAGTAATCACTCAAAATATTTTCTTGACTGAGTGATTTTATTATGTCTCAGTATATTTGAAAAAGCAAACAATGTGTAGTAAGAACTCCTGGGGGATTTTAAGGTGTCTTATTTCTAAAACTTTTAAATTTTCCTTTTTTTTTAAATTTTCTGGACTGAAAAATCTCCCTTTCCCTTTCCCTTTCCCTTTCCCTTTCCCTCTCCCTTTTATTTTACGTTTTTCTTTAAAATCTCCCTTTCCCTTTCCCTTTCCCTTTCCCTTTCCCTTTCCCTTTCCCTTTCCCTTTCCCTTTCCCTTTCCCTTTCCCTTTCCCTTTCCTTCTTTTTTTTCTTTTATCTTCTTTAACGTTTTCCTTTTTCTTTCAAACCAGCCAATCAAACAACTAACCAAACCATTTTTTTTTTGAATTGTGCTCTGAGATAAATGTACTGCCCAAGATAGTGCCAGCCAGGAGCCCAGCAGTGCGATACTCTCTAATTACTCACAAACCTGCCTCTGCAATATCAATGCAACTTGATCTCATGCCATCAGTAACATAGCATCCGGTTTTACAAGCTTGACAGTGGTGGCATAAGAAGGAGAGAAAATTGACAGCAAGAACACTACTGGGACTACTCTTGGGTCTATCACAGAGTCATCTTATCCCCACACCGTTAAAAAACTAACAAATGTGTCACCAGAATAGCTGTTACAGGGAAATGACTGAACAGTAGTGGTTTATTTAGGTGTTTGCTGTGAATGAGATTTTCCTCTTCAGCCTCTGGAATTATCCTTATGTATAGGTGGAGGAGACATGAAAGAAGATTTGTGAAAACAAAATCACATGGGAAGTGGAAAATATTTGTTTCATCCATGTGCACACGTTGTGCTGAGCGCAGCAGGGTGCTGAGATGGACTCCTCAGATGCTATCGCACTAACTGCAATATCATGTAACAGTGTATCTCCTTCAAGCTTCTCTGCAAAATTCCATAGTGCGATCACTTAGCTGGCTGTGTTCGTTTTATACAATCTGCAAAGGGAATGCACTTTCTTTTAGATACTGAGCTTATTTTTTTTTTTCCTGTTGGTGTTCAAAAATTCATGGTAATAAGGAGTCATTTTATTGTCATGGTTCCTTGGTTGTGTTTTGGTTACTGTCATCTTAGTAGAAATAATAAAATAAATTGCTCTGAGAACAGCTAATGAAGTGATCTTTCGAGGATTTATATCTGATATTCTTACGTCCCTCCCTTTGCCTCATTGCAGCAGCTTTGTCCTTCTACGCTGAGCTTTATGCCCAACTCCATTTCCAGTCCTCTCAGCTGTCTTTCATGTCTGCAGGTATCAGCTCTGCAGAAGATATTATATTCTCTCAGTAGATCAGAGCTACTTTTGCACTGACACGCTGGCGGAATACCTGCTGACTGGATAGCAAGAGGTCAATCAAAAAAGATAACTGCTGAGCTGTGACCAGTGCTTTATTCATAGTGGGTCATCAATCTGGCCCTGTGTCCTTTTTCTAGACATCAAATTCAATTAAACTCACAAGATTTCTCTTTAAGGCTTTGACCTTATTCTTATCTTTGGCTGAAACAGGCCAACAGGTTTGGAAGTTAGGAGGAGTAGGGCGACTAAGACACAGAGAATCAGATGTATCAATAACGCAAAACATATAAGCCCTATTTCTTTTTTTTTTTTTAAAGATAAATATCCAAACCAAATCGTGTCTCAGAAACAAAATAGATTTCAACAGAACATTAATGGAACTTGTATTCCTAATTCATATAGGTACTTTGAGAATTCCACTAAGAAAGATTTTTGATAGAGTTGGAGTGAGAGAAAAACACATCTTCTAAGAGCATGATGCTAGCTATGAGTCCGTCTTGGCTGAGAAAAGAACATTTGAATCATGGCACTGACACTGAAATGCTTGCTTTATTTTAAATTTGTGTCTGGCTCAGAACCTTGCATGCTTGCTGCGTGATTTTGACTATCTGGTAGCGCACTGAAGCTGTGTCGTAAATAGCAGTATTGAAAACATATGCCACAGGGGAAAGAAATCTGTAATAATACCAGCTGCCATTATATGATAATGAATTTCAGTCACTACTAACCTGGATAAATGTTTTTCATTGGGAAACAAGTGACGAATTTACCAGAGAAAAAAGGTTTTAAGTCAGTCTTAAAAGAGATAATTGACCTTGATCAATGGGGAAAATAATTTATGACTAATTTTGAAGCTGAATATAATCATAGAATTGTAGAATGTGCTGGGTTGGAAGGGATCTTTAAAGGTCACCTGGTCCAACCCTCCTGCAATGAGCTGGGACATCTTTAACTAGATCAGGTTGCTCAAAGCCCTGCCCAACCTGACCTTGAATGTTTCCTGGAATGGGGCTTCTACCCCCTGTCTGGGCAACCTGTGCCAGTGTCTCATCATAAAACCCTCCTCCTTATATCCTGACTAAATGTACCATCTTTTGATTTAAAATCATTACCTCTTGTCCTATCACAACAGGCCGCACCAGGTCCCCACCTTTCTTACAGGCCCCCTTTAAGTTTGATTAAATAGTGAGTGAGAGCAACACTGTACATATGTAGAAGGGATATCCTTTTACAGCAGCAGTTTTAGGGTATATATTTATAAGAAAGAAGAAATAAATTACAGGAAAATTTAAACTCAGTGTTTAAAGCCCTTCTAAAGACTAGAATTTATTAGCCTGCCAAGTAACTTGAAAAACATCAGTAGAGGTTTTATTATCTGGGAAATACAAAAAAGTTTGGCTCCATTATCAAATATATCTATGGAGAAATAATCTAGCTTTGGAGTGTAAAGGTTTAGATGGTCTCATTATGCATTCACAATTTTAATTTCTATAATTCTGTGACTGAATCCAATGATGAAGTCTCTTTCCTCTTCTGGAACTAGCCAGCATATAAAATATCTATGTCTATTATGACAAATCAGCAGTCAAGTTAGTGTTTGCATTTCACGGCCAGTGAGTATTTTGCTGTTAGGACAACAGTCTGTGTATTTCTTTCAAATTCTCTGTTTAGAGTAGGTTGCATTCCAGCTGGTGACTATTATGTCCTGAAGTAGTGGGATTATCTCTGAGGCAAATCTGCACAAACACAAGTACTTCAGGAATCTTTTGTCAAGGACAAAGTCCATAAACACACATACACCTACATACCCACCCACCTTGTATATATATAGAAATCTCCTTTAATGTGGAATTATAATTAGAGATCATGTCTTAGCATAACTGAAAGCAAGTAATTTCTCCTTGGAAGCATATAGGGTCAATTGCAGGATGTAGGAACAAACACAGCAAAAATAAACTGCAGGTTTTTAAACATGCAATATATTAAATAAATCCACACGACTGAACTGACTTGATTCAGAAGTGTTTTCAAGATACATGAAGAAGAGTGTCAGTTCCTAACAGGAAGAATGAGACTTTTGAATCAGATGTAGTTTAACTCAGTAAGAGTAAATGAGTAAGCTTGTAAACTTACAGAGCTTTTCAAAGCAAAAATAATGTATTTGCACTGTCAGAGATTTAACTGGAAAATAGGCTCATGTAAACAGGCAGGATGCAAATGTAACTTTCAGCTGGGATTACAACCTGAAGGTTGCTCGGTACCGGAAAGCTACTGGCTTCACTGATGTCATTTGGATTTCTGTGGCTGTTGTAGAGGTGTCAAAGTCTCATGGGTGTTTTTTAGAATTTTTCTGAAACCCACAATGTGTTTTTCATTGTGTTTTGTCTTCTGGTATTTAAGGCAATAACAAGAGGTGGCAAGCTCCCTCAAGCACAGAACTCCTTGTGTGTTTTCAGGTGACCCTAACAGGCCAACACAGGATGATAATCTTCCTCAAAGAGGGTCTCTTGGTCCTGAAGAACCCATCTGAGCTGCTACAGAGAGAGGGTAAAACCTTTTCCTTTCAGGTGCTCAAGGCTCTCTGTTATGGGCTTTGGGAGGTGCACCCAGGGCTTCCCACACAGTGCCCAGTCAACAGGGAAAGACCTTTCCCGGAGACAAATCTCCAGCTGTGCTCTGACAGACCCGTGCCAATCAGTCACACCACACATGTCATGCTGCTATTATAAATAGTGTACAGCAACATTCAGCTACCATAGAGTTCTTTAAGAAATGTATTTACTTGACACCATTTACAGAAATTTCAAGGTACCATTAACCCCTGCTGAAACACAGCATTACATAGCTCTGTTCTGCCAAAGGGATCCCTGGCAAAGCAGATTCCCAGGTCTCTGTATG
>NW_009697244.1:0-17532 GCF_000703405.1 Apaloderma vittatum | reverse complement strand
CGGTTCCTTACTGAACGGTTTGTTTTTCCAGACCAAATAAGGGTCAATCAACACTTTCAAATAACACACAGATGTACCAGTTTTATTAGAAATTGTCTCTCTAACATTTTTACAACAGCCCACAGAAATCAACCCAAGATAATAGCAGGAATAATTGACCAAAGAATAGCAGTTTCTTTAATCAAGGGAACATGATGATTAAATCAAAAGCTTTAGATATCTGGGTATCATCAATGGCCTTTTGTCTATTAATAACAATATGTCATCAGTGAATTTTAAAAATGCAGTTGCTAGAGTGTGAAATGTCTACATCTAGATGGAGAAAGGTCAGAACAGTTTTATTTGTAATTAAATCCATTAACTGTACCGTGGACAGTTTTTCAAGTGATTTAGATTAAAAAATATTAGTGAAGCACAGCAATACTTCTTACAAAGAAAGATGCTCAAATCCTATATTTTCTTAACATTCAGCTCTGCTTTCCTTGGAGTTTTTGTTGTTCTAAATAGTATTCAAGGTGTAGTATTTAAAAAAAAAAAGAAACCTGAACAACAAAATGTTGTCAGCGAAAGGCTTGGTTTTTGGTTTAGAAATATTTCGCAGCACTAGAAGCTTGAGAGATGCAATCATTTCCTGTTCCTGGGCTGGAGACATAGGGACAGTGGCACCCTTCTACATAGGGACAGTGACATCCTTCTACACCTTTTATGCACACCAGATCTCTATAGCACAAGATGACACAGAAGCTTGTAGGGCACTAGGAAAGGGAGCCAGCATATGATACCAAGAACAGGCATATGCTGAGTGTTAGCACGGTCTGTGAGAGGGTGGCGAAAGACTATCTGTACATCCAAAGGACATGAGAAGGTACAACTCTACTGTTTCCTGAGCCTGGAGGGAAGGGAGATTAGAATTTTCTACGGCAATATTTAGCGAGGTTACCTCACAGATCCTCCTTTTTCTTTCCACTCTTCCTTCAGTCACTGAGCTACAGTTTCCAAGGGAAAAGTCTTTTTTAGACAGTGATGCCTTACTGGTTTATCTGTCCTGTGTATTGCCCAAACAAGAATCCTATGAAAAACGGATGTGATTTTCTAATTAATGACAGCATCAAAACTTAGCCACAAAGAGACCTAATGGAAGTTCCATAAGCATTTCAGTTCTTACGATTTGTTACCGCTGAATGCAACTACTATCTTGTGTTCCTCAGACGGTCTCATTACAATAGACACTTTGTACTGATTTATTAACTCAGAATACCTTTTACAACTCTAGAAAACTGAGAATAAAGCTATCTGGCATCATGTGGGCATAAAACTTGGGTTTAATAGAGAGCACACATTCATCAGCTGGAAAACTGGGACCAGAGGCACTTTTCTTGTCTACCTTGGGAAGGTCTGTAGGGACAGGATAAACATCTGAACGACAGTCTTCCCTGTGTTGGCTGCACGACCACTGAGACTGGAACACAAAGATGCTTCAGCTACTGTGGCCTGAACATGGTCACTTTATTGGATGGAACTAGCGCGGTGACTCCTGTAGATCATATACAGTGAGATGGAAGGAGGCACGGCCGCCTGCACAGGTGTCCTGGAAGTGTGTTAAACCGAGTGTACTCTTATCATCCAGTGCTTTTTAGCTCTTAGTCACAAATAGGCAGAGGTGAGCACATGCATAAAATATTTATAAAATATTTTAAAGCATCTTTGAGTTAATTGCTTAAAGTGTGAAATCTTTGCGCTTGCATTGTTCATTACAAGTCCTTTAAACTCAAATGCATTATTTTTTAAATTCTTTTACCCCTCAATTGTTTTAGCCCTTTCCTACTAGAATCTGTCATTTTCATTTTGTAACTGCTCATACACTATCGAACTTTTTTCCTGTCATGAACACTTTCGGTGTATCTATTTCTCTACCTTTTATAGAATCATTTCCTCTAATATCAACAGCTTTTCTATACTTTTTTTTCTGACTGCAGCTCATTTGTTGAAATTTCCAGTACATCTTCTAGAATATACTGATAATTTTAACTTTTTTTTTTTTAATGTGAAGGGATCCTAGCTTATCACAAATTGCCATAAATTCAAAAGTACAATGTGCTGTAGGCTAGTCAAAAGTATCCAATATGTACTCTTCTTTCATTTTTCTGATCATCTCTATTTAGTTCTGTTAGCACTTTCTCAGAACAGAAAGGAGTCCGTTTAGAAATGATTGGATCACCTGTTTTACCCTCAACCAAGTGACATTCATTCACCCACTAATAGTCCTTTTTTTCCTATGCAGATGTCACCAAGAAATATTTTTTCTACTTAAAAACTCCCAAAACACTAAAAAACACAGGATAAAGGGAAATCAACAAATGCAATTAAGTATGTCACAATGTAAAATGTTATGATTTTTCAATAACATCAGAACTTAAAAAGAAGGGAGAAGGAAGAACACTGAAAAAAATTGGCAAGTAAGTAAATTACTATAGTCATTTCCTTGGGGAAAACATGTGTTTTCTCAGGTTATAGCTCTACACCAGAGTCTAATACAGATGGATAATTTCTACATACTTACAATGGCAATCAGTCTTCTATTTTGAGGCGTATTTTTACTCTTTTCATTCATTTAAGGGATTTATATTTTTTTCAGAACAGTAAAGTTAGCTCTCCAGAGATAGTAGACTTACTTCATCCTAGCTATTTGGAAGGAAATGGAGCAAGTCTTTTTCATTTCAAAAAAATGAAAAGTAACCTCCTTTAAAATTGGGAGGGAGTAAGGTGCCTTGGTGTTTTATAGGCGAAAGAAGAGTTACGGTTGAAGTTTGCTGAAGTGTGGTTTGGAGAGGGATTATCGTCCCTTCTGATCTCACTGGTGCTTCTCCAAGAGGAAACCAACTCCCTGTCCAAAGCTGCTTTTCCTATTCTGTCCCAGGTCAAGGTCTAGGTGATGTTTTTCACAGTATCATTAACAGTCATACAATTTAGGTCAAAACTATGCAGTTTGTTACCAAACCAGGCTGAACTTTGTAACACTGACTCTTACTACAAGCATAGTCACTGGTTTGAGGCTCTAGGCTCATTTTTAGAATAGAAGGCTACGGTAGCTCAGTCTAGTCTGATACTCTTCTTGTCCTTTCTCCAAGGGAAATTACTGTGTGCATTGCAATTTTTTTTTTTTTTTTTGGTCAGATCATACACGTGCCCATAAGACCACTATACAATGGTGCTGGGGAACAAAACTGCAAGAAGAGAGATGTTGTAATTGGAACTGAAGGTCAGGAACCTGGGCTTATTCCTGAGAATCACAGTCATTTTCTAGAGGTGGATGTTGAAAAAGCTCAATCTCCAGCATGCAGGACTCTAAAAACTAGCAACACATAAATAATCATGGTGTCAGACAGGGACATTTTGCCAGAATGATTCTGTTGTCTTTTAGACACACTGAGCAGTTTGAGTAACTTGAAGAACTGAAACTATCATGGAAAGTAGGCTTCAGGTTGTTAAGCATGAAGATATCTGTCTTTGATCTGCTAGATTTTTTGTAAAAGGAATGGGAAGGAAGAGTTAAGCATCTCAGAAGAGAAAGCCACAGTTCATAATACAGAAGCTCAGTTAAGACCATGAACCCTCCCATGCAGCACTATATAGAGAGTGTTGAAAAATCAGAGCAGTCACGGTGCAAATGCGTCTTGCTGTTCAGATGGATGTTGAGGACAAACCAGTCTGTGCTTGAAGGGGTAAGTCAAATGGATCCAATATATCCATTTGTAGTCCCATTGAACATGAAGATCAATTTGCCATCAGGAAAAGTGCCTGGGTGCCTATAAAAAGCTGAAACAAAATGTCACGTGCCATATGCTTATTACAAGAGATAAAGGAGCTGAATGTAAGAAATCTTGTACCATGCAGGATGTCCAGCAACTGGAGTGCTGGCTGATAGGCTCCTGGAGACCAGAGACTGGGCTCTTGTCTCGTGATGGCATTTTACCAAATCATTTCACAGAACATGTGCCTTTCTTTGAGACTTTCTAATGAAACTGACTATGTTATCCTAGAGAATATATACAAAATAGATAAATCACTGACTTTGTTTTTTTGCTAAACAAGGGTTTAGTATTTTACAGAGCCAAATATGAACAATCTGCATTCTTACAATTTACTGAAGACAGTATATTTGACATGGAAAACAATTGTGCTATTAGAATGTATTATAACATAAGGGAAGAAATCCCAGAGAAATAACAGAATAGTAGCAAAGATGGCAGCTGGAACCCGGAGGTATGAGGTAAATGGAAGAGAGGATCTAATTCCATATACCGTGGCTTCATTATGTTTGAAACTTGCTACAGAGAATTCAGAAAAAAACAATTTTCAGCATATGTAGTGGCATCTGGGTTTATCCGTTTTAAACTTTCTGTCAATAAGCAAAAATTGGTTTTGAAGTAGCTGGTAAAATACAGAATCTTAAACCAATATTTTGAGTACAGTATCCAATGGCATTACAAGGAGTCATAAAATTGTCGAGAACTGATTACTGTTCCTTCTTCCTTTCTCTTTTGTGTCCTGGATTTGAACTTTTCATTGTTATCCTGTTCATGGCTTAATTTTATTTTTGGAAATATGATACACAGATGATCCTCATATTATATCTTTTTATACCCATGTATCTTTTCTGAAGGCAAGAACTGACACTTTCTTATTTTTAGACTTTTTAGTAGTGTTTGTGTACAAAACAAGTAGACTAAGATTTAAAAAAAATAATCTATTGACTTTAAAATGTCAGTGTGGTCAACTAATCTTTTCCAAAATTATAAATTACAACATGTAAATAAATTTCTCAAAGTAACGAAGGACAACTATATATATGTGAGATATCTGTGTAAATAAAATACTTGTATTTACTACTAATTTTCTTTTTTTTATTCCATTTATATCTCATAGGATATGCTTAAAAAATGTTTTAAGACATTTTTTTCATCAGATGAAGTTTTGGAAAATGTTTTTCCAAAGAAAAATGTAAAAGAAGAAAAAAGATATCTTATGTAATCTGAGGACTCTAGGAGCAACGGAATTTAAGAATAATGCCATATAACCTGACCCTCATAGAAAAACAGTACATAAGAATGCCAATTAGATTGATATTTTTTCCTGTTTTCCCATAATTTGAGCACCAAATAATTTCCTCCCCCAGGCTTTTCAGATCCAGCCGTTCTGATACTTTTTGCAGTCTGGAACTAGATTCAGATTTTTTGTTTTAGCCGTATTACTTGCTTAAATCTATATTTCTATTGGATTAGACTCCCTTGAAATGGTTTTCTATTCTGTGGTACTCCAGTGGGAAATATTCTGAGCTTGCATTACTTTGTACATTTTATTCTTCAGCACTTTTCTTCCAGTTTCCTTTTCCAGGCTTTGCAGTCTTTAACCCACAGCTCCCTAGCAGTTCGACTTTTGTTGGTGTGTGATCTAATTCTCCTTACTCTGTAGAGTATCTTCCACAGCATATAACTTCACTAATACTGAGAAAATAATTCTCAAAACAAGGGTGACAAAACCAAGCCTACACATACCTGTTCAGTTAAACACTGGTAATAATAAGACAGCTGTGTAGAGATTTTACTTACTACTTTTACTCCGAAACTCTATTAATTCCCCAAATCTTCTGTAAAACTACTTATTGCCCTTTTTTTTTTTTTTCCATCCTACCACAAGGTTGCTTCCCTTACTAGTAGCTTAGCAGTTCCTTACTCAGTAGCTGCTCACTGCCTGCCTCACCAGGGCATCTTGCTACGAGACGGAAACCGGTGACATCTCACCTCAACGCGTCTTCAGCGGGGGCAGAACGCAAGGATGTGGCCGGGACCACCTGACACCGCAGATGCCTCGACGGTAATATTGTCCTGCTGGTCCTTTTTCCAGCTTAACCTAAGTCAGCCACGCAGAGGGATCAGCCCCGTATACACGATCCCCCTCCTCCCCCCAAACCAGGAAGCGTAAAATATTCAGAGGCGGCTTAAACTTTGTATTTTACATAAACATTAATCTGCCTGTGACCTTGGAGTGCACTGGTTATGGTTTGACTGGGTGGCAGGATCTGTATTCAAGAAAAACAGAGCAATTCTGTGGAGGAATTGGAAAAGGTTTTGAAAGTCTTATTCACTGTAGATGAGATTGTTAAATTCGTTATACAAGAATGAGTAATTTTTAGATAAGCGTATTAGGTCTCCCAAGTGATTTGCATGTATAATCAAATGAAAAGACCTTCGAAATATTGAAACTCTAGATGAGAAAAGTGAAATTCTATTAAGAAAGAGAGAACCTCTGCATTTATAGCACAGAGAACACAGAGTACAAATTTAATGCAATGCAGCAATGCTCATCTTACTTTAAAGGTAATTATATAGAAAAATGGGCATTTAAAATGTGTAAGTAGAGGCCTTTTTGCACTTGTACAGCATATAATTAACAAAGTTCTCTACACCTATTCATAAAAGAAAGTAATAAACCACTTGTAAATAATGGCAGTCTCATATTCTTTACAGTTAAATGTCAATAATCTGAATGTTTTTTTATGCTTGGTTATAAAACCGTGCTTTTGACATACTAAGTAGAAGCAGGTATTACTAGCATGGTGTTTCAATTTTCTAGAGATTTAGACATATTCATATAAAAAGGATGCAAAATGAAAAACTGTAGCTGTAGAAAACTGGAATGCTTGTAAATTAAATCAATACTCTGCCTGCAAAACACAAAGCGATAACAGAAGAGTGAAGTTGCAGAACATTTCATAGCAAAATTAAAAGGTGTAGGTGTTGAGACCTTAAAATACTAAATGGTAGGTGCAGAACAAGAGAACTACAAAGGAAAGTACCAAAGCTTGCAGTATCAATTAATAAGGATTTGTTTTGCAGCAATTACTGAATCCTCACCAGATTAATTTGAGAAACAAATCTAGCATTTTTTTTTCTCTCATCTAACTGCAGATGTTTAAATTTCGGTGTTTATGAACATCTAAGATTTCTTCTATGTTGAATATTGTCCATTGAAAGGAATGGGACTTTGCTGGTTTATAGCAAGAAGTGAGAAAATATCAATACTGTCCTGAATTTAAGGTTCAGTTGCCATTGCTACGATCCAGAGACTGCCCCTTAACAGCCACAGCTTATGCTGTATCTAATCTTGAATTTTCAGACTGGTTAGTTTTCCACAAAATAGGCTTAATATACAAATTCTTATTAGAATGATTCAAAATCTTTAAAAAATAAATGAATCTTGATTACATATTAAAACAGAAACACGTTGTCTGCATGAAGCAAGTGTTTAATTTCAAAGACTATATTATCATAAGTAAAGTTTTCCAAAGGACATGTTTTCCTACTAAAATTCCTTCCTCGTTTTTATCTAAAAGGTAATTATGTCTGAACAATCTTCTATATTCTATTTAAGATATTGTGTAGATGGAAACAAGATATTGTCTAGATAGACACATTTATATCTACATATAAATATACATATGTATCGGTCTACATACACATACACACACACACATATGCATGTTCTTCAGGGCACAAAGTGACTGAATTAGCTAAACAAAATTTTTTTGCTATTCAGTTTTCCTTTATGATGACAGAAAGCACCATCGGTTCTTTTATCAGCTTTGATGATCGCTTTTGAAAGGCAAAGGGCAAATTCGCTTTAGTCTTGCAGATTTTCCAAAAGCTGAGACAGAGGTAGATCAGATCAGATCAGATCAGAAAGCCTCTTTCAAGTACTCCCCTCTCCTTCTTGGCTAGGAAGGAAAACTAGGTTAAGTGAAGCTATGTTGAAAATATAGGTGGACACTGTGAGATGTCCTTCAGTTATTCAGTTTAGTGCTCTGGCTGGGTGTCACCTTGTTTCCCTCCTGCCTGCAGTTCATTTTTCCTTTCCAGACATAGAAATTAAAGTAATATTTGCTGTGGTGTTGGGTTTATACTCGGTTATTCCAGTTCTTTCCTGCACGCAGCTGAAGAGGATGTGTGCATCCTAAGATGAGGAAATCATTCCCTCCTCTGCCTGTATGTAGTTCAGGTTCACAATACTGCTCCTTCAGATAATCCAATGTGTCACTGCCTGTGCTGAAAAGGGTGGGAAATGAGCAGTCAGTGGACTGGCAAGAAATTTAAGGAAACATTTAATTGAGGTTTTTGAATTCTGGATCAATATGGAATCCACACTAGAAAATCCTTCCCTGTGGCAAAATCTGCTGGTACATCTGATTCCTCTTTTTGCTTCATTTCCATGCTGGAATGAAGAAAACTGAAACAAATGAACAAATTTAATTCTGATGCCAAAGTAGCATCACTGCAATGTGGGGAGGATCTGAAAAAGCAGAAATCTGTTCTAGAGTGAGGAGATTCAGACTTCTCCAACACTCAGCTTGATCAGACTTCTGAGCTGAAGTTCCCCTGTGTTTGCTAGTGACAAGAAACTAGACGATAATGAGTCAGGAGATTGAAGGTGCAAGTGCTACAAGAATACAAAACCCATGCAAACTAAATAAATTTTTTATATGTGAAACTGTAGATTAAATAATAACTGTGTGATGAAGTTGTTCCTATTATCTGCTTTCACCGATTTTTTTTTAAAATTAAAGCTGTCAAACATGTTTTCAATTGTAATAATTAGTGGTCATGCAACAAAAGTGCATACCTGCTTCAAAGACTCCTACTTTCTGAATTCAAACATAATGGTGTGAAATGGGATTACTGAACTGGCAACCCAATGATCATTCTTCTTTTGCTTTCTTCCATTCCAAAATCATAATTTATTCATGGGATGGGAATCTTTGTCTGCGTCTTGAACTCAAACCTTGACACTGTGAAGCAAGCTGCTATGTTGATATTCATGATTTGGGAATTGAAAGCAGTTTGCTTTTTCAATCTCCTAAAATTTGAATTTAATATTTTATTAAATGTACCACAGTCATTCCCTCATTTGTGCAGTGAACAAAGATGAAAGAAAAATGACATAGATAATTTTAGGTCCAAAGGCTGAAAGATGTATGTGGACAAGTAAAATAAGAGAATAAAAAGAAAATCTAAGCCATTTAAATCATAGAAAATTCACCAGACATTTCTCTGCTATAAAAGAAACATAACTGTACTTACATTAAGGCTAATTCCCTAGTGTGACTCTGTGAATCTTGTTCTTTTCACTTTACTTGGATGTAAAACTATTTAAGAAAGTAACTTACCACTTCACTGTTGTGCAGTATGACACTGTTTCTACAAAAATCACCATTTCAGAAACTTGTTCCAGGAGAAATCCAACGAGCTAAACATCTTGAGTTACTCATTTTTACCCCTTCACCACTATGACAAGCGTTTCTTGAACCTTACTTAAAAGTTCTCTCTCATCCTTGCAGGGCACCTGGAAGCTTATCAAATCCAGGCTATTTAGAGCTGGGAGTGGGTGGGAGGTAGTAAAATGAGGATTGGATTCTCACGCTTGATGGATTGTTGTGATGGTACAGAAGACCCAGCTAATCACAGCGTAACCACTGGCCTGAGCAGATGTGAAAAGTCAAGTGCAGTTTTATCAGTTTAAAGTATTAGCAGTAGCACCACAGAAGTAACAGCGCCATTTATAGAAAGAGACTTGTTTATATGCAGGAAAGGGACACCAGCAGGGTTACAGAGATGGAGCACATGCTGGACAGGAAAGGATAAAATCAAATATTAGAGTTTACATATCAATAGAAGAACTGGGCAGTGACTTTTTGTGTGAATAACTTCAGTGAGTGAAGTGAAATCTGAGAAAGGAATGGCAAAATCAGTGATTAAAAGCTGAAGTCAGACAAATTCAGTCTAGAAAGGAGAAGATATATTTAACAGGAAGGATGATTCATGCAAATTGTTGCAGAGAGTCGTCTAATTACAAAAGTAATTACCTCAATGCAAATGTACCTTTATTGGGCTGTGAGGTACAAAAGAGCACATCAAATGACCTACTGGACTTTTTTTGACCTTAAACTCTACCAATATATTACAAAATAAAATAGGCATCTTTGCTGTTCTTTTCAAGTCCCTTATCTGAGAGTTCATGGGAGGCTGTTGAAATATGGAACAGATTCTTATTCCATTTTTTTTTCCAAAAGTTTCAGGAATGAAAAAGTTCTACTCACAGACATGATAGTTCAGCTTCAGGCCTCAGAATTGGTGCTCTGCCAAGATCAAAAGAACAGGAGCTACTGCTTGCTGCTGTTTCGGAGTCTGCAAACTCAGAGAGGCATGGATAGTTTTGCTTGACTTTATGTGAAGAATAAAGGAAAGATGCCTATATAAAGTAAAATAAATTAACATAGATGCTGTTCTCATACTACTGACACGTAACATTAAACTAACTGAAGCCATTAGGAAAATCATTTGGAAGTATGTCTGATCAGTCAGAAGTGCAAGTGTGGCAGAAAATATACCCCTACAGAAGATACTCAAGAATTTTTAGAACAGTGGATAAGACAGTAATTGCAAAAAGGATGCACGCTTATTGTTTGAAAAATAACAGACTTGTTTTTATAAGATCTGAAATGAAGAATTAAGTCTAGTATAAAAGTTCATATCTCAGAAAAAGAGAAGGCTGAAGCAGGCAGTGTTTTCTGGGGGAAGGGATGCTGTTGTAAAGGCACGCCAAGAAAGAAGGAAGCTGTCTTTCCTTAACAGTTGTAGGCAGAACTTGTACCAGAGCCATGATACTAAGGCTGAATCACTAGAGGATGTGTTTAAAACAGCTTGGTCTATTCAAGTTTTAGAAGAGCTGATGAACTGCAGTTTCAGTAGGGTGAAAAAAAAAAAGGGTAAAAAAAAAAAGCAAAACTAAGCAAGGCTGGGGCAAGAGGCCCATATGCTGACTTTCTGAGTAGCCGTTTCTGTGATAGCAAAGGTAAAAAGCTTTTGCCACTTATTTTTTGCTACTCTTTCATTACATGTGCCTGTGGAAAGCAGGCAGGATGGTATTAAACTGACATCCTGCCCCAACTGCCAGAATGTCTTGTTATGGCTTCAAAGTCTAGATTCACACAGCAGAAGGCACTGTCTGCTTTACTCACTTGCACACTAGTAAGGGCTCTCATACAGCCTGTGGGAAACCTGGGCTCAAAGCCCTCTTCTGCTGTTGGAAGACTAGAAAATATAAGTCTTTTTCATTTTGATGGTAAGAAGAAACTCAATTGCCAGACTGTAGGGTATTTTGAAATTGAGAACTTCTCAGTCTCTTCTGTTAGTTCTTTTTCATTTCACATGTCATACTTAAATGTTCTTCGAGTTAGAACAAAAATAGCTATCTAGTGCCTTGAGCACCTGCCTGGAAGATGGAGAACCTGAGGGTTTTGGTCCTGTTTGGCTTTATGGTAGACACAAACAGGGTCTGTGTCAACTTGCTCTCACTCCTCTGTGCGTGAGCCATGGCGTTCTCCCCGGGGCTGTTGCTTAAGGCAGCACACTGATGTTCCCAAAGGAGGAACTTGTTACTGACACACAAGGCTGAAACCTCTTGATGGCATTCAAACTGCAGCTCTGGCCACAAACAGTTGCTGGTAAAGTTTCTTTTGCCCAGATAGATCACACTTTGGTTTGCAGGTGCCGGCCCTGCTCACTAGCTTCCCATCTCCTCTCTGTCTGTCTTGTTGTCCATTTCTCCAATCTGACTAATAATCTCTATATTTGATTGGTCTTTGATTTTAACCTTGTGTTAAATTCCATCCGTCTTCTTTTGATCCTGCTTATGTTATGCTGTCTTCCTCCGAATGACCTGGCTCTGTTTCTGTGATTACTATTTGCAGTACAAATCTCCAGGAAACCAGCAGGCTCTAAAATTCCAATTACCATTTTTGATATATAAATCCCACATGTTGATGGAAAGATCCAGGGGTAATTGCAAAAACAGTATCTTCAAGCTATTGAGGTCTGTTTCACATGTTTTTTATTTTTTTGAACTAGTTATCAGTTCCTAGGATGTAAAAAAGTTTATTACGAAAAATGTGAACAGACTATACCATTCTAATAAACTATTTCTGTTTCATCTTTCTTTTTATGCAGATATCAAATTGCAGATCTTTGTCAGAAATGAGTTATCTCAGCAGGGTGCAGAACAATAATTATTCATGCCAGGACTGCAGTGATAGACGTTACTCATAACGACTCAAATTAATCATAAGGCATATGATTGATGATGAGTACATCAAATTGCGTGGTGTGGACGCAGGAGGACTGTAGATATTGTTAAACAGGTCTTTGATCCAAAATCAGAGGTGATTTCTTTGAGAGAGCGCGAATCATGTGGCTATTTTATTTAGTCATTAATATGGATCCACACAGCAAATAAAGGCAATCAAAGGCTCTTCAGTTGCCACTGGCAACTTTAAAATCTCTGAAAGAAGAGGCTATAAACACTATTGCTTCACCGCTGAATATTGTGAGTGAAACATGCCAGGCATGCCAACATAACCCATACATGGGTCTCAAGGTTTTACGGGTGGTGTCGTGGGTCAAAGAGAAATTTAAAAAACCCCAAGACTTTAGGATTATTTTGATTAGGTAGAAGAAGGATTCGACTTTTTCACTTTTGGGCATTTCATTTCCTTATTCAAATGCTGTTAGCAACTAACGAAGGACTGGACTGATGCCTAGGTTCATCTGTCCCGCCTGGCCTCCGTAGATTTTGAACCCGCCACAGGATGGAGAATAAAGGCTTTTCACTTAGAACTCCTTTCTTTCTCATGTCCTCTGCACACATGAGGAGGGTGTGAAAATAATCTTGGCTCTCGCCCCTCAACAT
Organism: Apaloderma vittatum; assembly: GCF_000703405.1. NCBI lineage: Eukaryota > Metazoa > Chordata > Aves > Trogoniformes > Trogonidae > Apaloderma > Apaloderma vittatum. Next base: position 4,734 of record NW_009697244.1, on the reverse strand, counting down.
GGCAGTGAGCTGAGCTGAGCTGGCAGGGGTGGCAAACAGTCTATACCAGAGAGTATTTGCAGGTTTCTCTCTGGAGCAAGTAGGCGGCTGAGGCTGAGGAAGGGGCTGGAACTCTCTGAGTCACAATTTCTTCCCCAGCTTGCTCTGGAGGTGCTGTAACTACTTGCTGTCCCAGACACGGGCAATTGAACACAGGCTCAATTTGGCCCTCAATAAAGAAGAAATCATGAGTCTGAGAAAAAATTGTTTCATTTCATGAATCAATTTTCTCATGAGAAGACACAGCACATCTACAGAATTTCTGCAAACAGCATAGAAGACAGATGTATATTATCTGTGATGAGAGGAAATGGCTGAACTGCTTATTGGGAAAAAATTAGTTTCCTTGATACCTCATTATTTCAAAAAATTGCCTGTCAAGTTAATAAGCAGACTTTATTATTATTATTTTCATTTATTATTTCTATTACAGTAGCACTTGGGGGCTGCAGTCAAAAACTGGGGTCTCACTGTGCTAAGCACCATGTACAAATAAAGACGGTCTCTGCCCCAAGAAACTTACTGTTTTGAATCCTAAAATTGCAAAATTTGAGCTTTTTTTTTTTTGGCAAGCCTCTGGATAAATATCTTAAAATCACTTCTAGTATCACTAATCAACACGGAATCTTCTGTAAATACACTGTAAACAAATTTTGCCTTTTTTTTTTTTTTCTAAAGGAATTTTTATAGTAGAGAAACTGTCTGGAAATGGTAAACCCATTCAAAAGAACCAGAATCTGAGTTTGTGTTTGTGTTTTGCAGATTGGCATAAGAAAATGCATTATGAACTCTGATTAAGAAGCCTGGACAACTAGTAGAAGTACTGACTGTTCTGGATTTGATTCACTCCAAATCTTCAAGGGGTGCTTAAATGGATAGATTCTAAAATAATCATTTCAGGTTGACAAAATATGTATGGTCAGTATACATAAGCATAAGATACCATTTGCCAAGTAATAAGTTCCATAATAATATTTTTTTTTGCACTATTGCATTAAAAATATAGCATTAAATGAAGCCATTCAATACTGGGACCAGTAGAAAAATCATTTCCCAACTATTAGATCCAGGAAGCAATAAGTTCTTAAAAAGCTGGTATTTTAGATGCTGAATAATAAGCAAATCATTAAGTACTCTGTCATGATGCCTTTACAGCCTTGCCTGTATTTTTAGTAGTAACTGAATCTCCATAACTCCCACCTCCATATCTTGTCCATTATTTTTTCTTACTTAATTTGCCAACTCTAATTGACGATAATTTCAGAGTCACTGTATCTTCTTAAAGCAATTCATATCACATTCACCTAGCAGTATAAGCTGCCCACTCCCTGTATTTCAATGGAGGTTTTCAAAGAGAACATTTTGTTAGGAGTGTATTCAGCACTTAATTTAGAGTGCTCAAAAATTATCTTGATAGTCTATAAAAATAACAGTACACCAACTTCAAAACATTCTATTGGCAGAAGTGGAACCACACCTATTTGCCTCAGGCCTGAATTTGACATTGTCTTTTGATATTAGTTGAATTTATATATATTTGACATTGGGTAGTTTATTTCTCAAAAGTATAAATTTCAGAATCAGAGAGACAGGAGGTATTAAATATTTTTTCCTGTAATGTGAAAGTGTGAGGTTTTTAAAGCAAAGATTAAGAGTTACTTCTACATCTACTTTATATTCCTGTATGGTGGAGTGCCAAAGCTTCTTTTGTGACATTTTTGAAGTGTACATGACGACAAACTCCAAAGACTGGTGATTTAGACTTTTCTGGACTTTAATGGAACTTTTCATTAATATTCCAGCTCTAGAGTATAATTTTCTCTTGGTCTTTCTTGAAGGCTACTGCCCCTTCCAGTCAATTATAATTTTTTTTAATTGTTTTTTTCTTAGAGAAGTGTAATTTATTTACAAAATTAACTGCCCTGTCCTGTAAAATTCATTGCAATATAACATGGTGTGCATCACCAACCTGCCCAATGTAACGCAACAGATTTCAGGTGAAGATGAGAATGGAACCTCACTACTTTTGAAGCATATATCCCAGCATGTTAGATGCCTGAATACTGGGAGCAATGACAATGCTCTTAGTTCTGGTCCATCGTGTTGTTCCAGTGTAGTGTGGCTTCAGCGTGCATCAGCTGCACATTTTGTTGTTATGTTAAAACATCAAGTATAGTGAGCTGACTTACTCCTTAGTGTCTGAAGGGCAACCATATAATTTCAATATATCATTTAGAAAATGATTTTCTGGGATTTTTTCCAGCAAAGGTACCCACCCTCTCAAGTATTTCTGACTGTCTTTCTATCTGTACTTCTCAATTAGTTTTGAAGAATATCATTGTGTACCCTGAGTCTGGGAAGTGAAGTAATCAGGTAATATTCAGAATCACTGGGCCATGTAATCTGATTATGAATGTTTACCTTGTGATTCTGCCATAGAGGAGAATCAAAGTAGTGGGAAGGACACACGGAGAGAAATTCCAAAATGAGCTCTGAGAAGTTTATCCTTCTGAAATTAATATTTCTAACTGCGATCCACATCCACAGTAACAGAGATCAAAAATAACAACTCTTTTGTGTTTTGCAGCACAATTGAATAGATTCAATAGATCCAGTAGTAATTCTTCTATATTTACCTGATATTGTCTGCTCAAGTTTGCTCAAAGGTATCATACTAGATGTGAGGCTGCAATAGGAGAATGAATCAAAGAATTTCAGACGATATTTGTTGTCTAAATCTTTTGGGCAAGTGAGTACCGATGGTGCAATCTATTCTTTGAAGTACTAAGATTGTCTGATGCTGTACAGCAGTAGCAGAAGAACATTAGATTAACAGCTGCCTTTTTTTGTGCTCACAGTGACTCAGTAATGAGAGAAAGACTAGGGATAAATCAGAAAAAAAAAGAAAAATGAGGGCTCGGAGACAATGAGAACCAGAAAGTAATCTAAGGATCTTAGATAAGCCACAGGCTACGTAAGGATTGGGTTGAAATGAAGAGTCTGAGAAGACTGTGGAAGTATGGTGAAACAAAGCATCTTCAGCGATATAAGCTCCTGAAGTTCTTCTGATGATTTACCTGAATTCATGACAAGTAGTATATCTGTTGGGAGGTCATTTCAGATCCTAAAAATACCTTGAAATGAGTAAGTCTTTTTATGAAAAATTATGTGCGTGTGAATAATACTGGGAACACTAGACTGAGGAGAAGCTATTAGGGTTTATAGGCTACAAGTTCCCGTATCTGCTGATATCAGTGGTGATTCAGTCACCCTCTTACACAAACACAGTTTATGAGGTTCTATTTTTGTCCACAGAACCTGACGGTGTTCTTATAGGGTGACTATGATTCAAGAGCTTCTCCCCATCAGAAAGCGAAGGCAAAGTGGGTGGGAGAAAGGAGGGAAGGGAAGAAGAGCTGTCATTCATCCCTGAATTCACCGACTATCACACAGGACAAGAAAGAAGCAAGAAAGATTTGTGATTCTGTGATGTGAGTGCAAATCCAGTAACCTCCTGAACTGTTCCTGGCATGCTGCATGCTGCACTAAGATTTACTAAATTTACCAGTCTGACCTCACTACACCCCTACCCCAAAATTTACAATATCTCTACCACAGATATATACTCTACTGAGTGCCCTGGCTACAGTTTCGGGCTAGTTACATGGCCCAGAAGTGCCAGGGAAACTGAGTGTTACCTGAAATTTCACATATAGCAGAGCGAAATATTCACAAAATGTGCAGCATCTGTTGTGACCCATGCGCAACAGGTTCAGGCTGCACCGCAATCCCTCATAAGAAACACCCCGTAACCTCGACAGTCTTGATCAAGCCTGGAAAGCCTAAATACAGTTCATCTTTCTGTGGTTATTGCAAAAAAGGCTTAGAGCCATTTCTCTCCATTAAAGCCCTGATGACTGACAAATGCTCTGTTTGCTCCAGGATTGCCTCTTCCTCCTTGGGAAGAGATAGTGCTGCAGCTGAATTCAGCTCAGCCTTCATTTGTTTGGAACCACTTCATGCTTTTCTTCTCTGCTGGCTGATTTCTTAATGCCTGCAAGTATCATTCTCTCATGGAGGCCTCATTAGTAATAATTCTTCTTTTCTTTATTTTCTGCAGGCATGTATCAGCTCAGGAAGAATGGATTCCAGAGAGAGGTAACCTTTACCCTTCCGTAGCCTAAGGTTTTCATTGCTGACTTCTTCTCTTCACCAATCACTACTTTTCCTTTGCGTGTCTTCTGTGAACTGTCTTGATTGCTATTAAATAAAACATATTAGAGTATGATGAACCTGACATTTGGTTAGGGGATGTAATTGCAAATCGTTACCTTTTACAAATGGTTAAAGGTGTGAAAGTGGACAACAACAATTACAAAAATTCAAGAGGACTGTCTCACAGAATAGGTATTACCTTTTACAAATGGTTAAAGGTGTGAAAGCGGACAACAACAATTACAAAAAATCAAGAGGACTGTCTCACAGAATAGGTGTTGTTAAATAATTTATTGGACAAGTCTATTTTTCTGGGTTAATTGAGGTTTGAATTTTCTAGGTTCTATTTGCATCAGTAAAAGGAAAGCATCGGGATAGAAAAGCTGGATGATCCAGGGGAGATGTGGATGCCCGGACCCGTAACCAACATTTTGAATATATGTTTCAATGAAAAACCACCACATTGACACGCTGTGTACA
>NW_009697243.1:78742-100499 GCF_000703405.1 Apaloderma vittatum | reverse complement strand
TATATAAAGTATACTGCAGGAAAAAAACTGCTGCATTGCTTTATTTGGGCAGGGTCCTTGTTTCACTGTATTATAAAAGTGTTGGTTGGTGCATGTATGAATAGTTTGTATGGGTGTGTGCATGGGCATGTTTAACATGGAATGTTGGGTCTCAGTGTTCTTACTTTTGCAGATGACGCTATAGCCAATAATGTCACAACCCTCTGAGCTGATTGTACAGGCAGACACGACACACCTAGGCAACACAGGAGATGTCCTCTGTGGCTTGTTAAAGGAAGCTCATCTGAAATTCAGTTGTTCATGTCTCTGGTGCTGGTCATCATTTTACAGTCAACCTCATCCAAGCCTGTGCCATATAAATGAAAGGCATTCTGGTTTTTAACTGCAGAGCTGACCCCTGTGCTTCGGATGCTGAAGATTCTGGCTTTTACTCATATGCGTACACCTCATCTACTAGTATGATATATGGCTACTTTTTGGTTTAGAGAAGAGTCACGGCTTTTAGGAAGCAGAGAGTAGATAGCTGAGTGTATGACTTCGAGATTACAGCAACGAACTTATATCCTAGTGACATCCTTCAGTGTAACTCATCCGCTGGGAGAGCCAGACCTGACGAGAGGCTGAAGGATGTGGACATTTCTATCTCCACCTAGAACTCTTGGAAGACCATTGCACTGAGTTCAGGTATCGCTGTGGGTGCGATGATGTCAGGGAATAAAAGAGTAGGGCAAGGAGCTCTGGTGGCACTGGGCCTCTGCAGCCACCTGCTATCTGTCTGGGGTTTACAGCTAGCGAAGGCTCCTGTTTGCCACTCCTGGTCCTTCACTCTAAACCATATGGAAGACCTTGGCAAAATGCTATTAGGAGCAGAGAAGAAAAAACTATAGTATTTTCCTCCTACCAGGCCTGCTTCCTGATGATTTTCTTAGGAGGGTACATTTTGTTGGCTGCAGGCTGTAATCTCCTAGATTACTGTGCTCCACTCTGAGAGCACTTGCAACACAACCCCTGCTCACAGCTTTAAGCAAATTTAATTGTCTCAGCTTTTGTTCTGTCTTTGCATTCAGGAGACTGCTCTTAGAAATGGCTATGATTGCTAATAGTAAGTTTTGACCATTAGGACTTCACTTTAAACACCAGGAGGCTTGTTTTTCTGAAACAGGAATGAGGTGCTGCATGAGGTCACCCTACCAATAACTCTTCTCGCTTATTGATTGTCTGGTATGTGCATTTATCAGCAGCTGATAAACAAGTGAGAAGGATTTTGTTGTGATGTAGATCACAGCAGGTCTCGGAGTCAGTCAGTGATTTTTTTGTCAGCGGGAAGGAGTGAAGGGATTATCAGTATATGCACCTAATACATCCACATTCTCAGTTTATAGCTGAGTGTGCTGACTGAGTTCTTTAGGTCAGTCAGTGTGTGTGTATGCATCTGCTTCGTCAACTATTGGTGATTTGCAGAAATTTATCGCTGCCTACTGTGGATTTTAAAAGATGGATCTTGATCAAATAGCCAGTCATCATCCTTGATTCATTTCATCTGTACTATGTCCTATGCCCACTTTGGAAACTGCAGTTATCTCAATGCTACTTTGCACTTTATTTCTCTTTCTTTCTCTGTATTTACTTGCAGATGGGTGTGTTTAAGTATATATTTAAAATTCAGTGCCTTTATGTCTCACTGTCTGAGAATGGGAGAGGAAGATAGGGAGCTGCCAATGAGGAAATACTGTCTGAAAGCTAGAAGAATGGAAATAGTGAGAAGCCAGGCACATTTTCAGAGAGATGTAATGGGGAAAACAAAATCCTATTACAACTCTAAATGTCCCTAAAAGTCTTGGAACCCCGAGTGGAAATTAACCCCAGGTACTTGCATATGTACAAATGACCCGTATATCAAATTCCAAGTCGCCTACAGATCATGCAGTGCCCTCGGCAGATTTTTCAAAACACGTAAGGGTAATGACTTTTACTGGATAGGGTGTAACACTGGCACTTTCAAAATAACAAATTGTCTGGTCCAGAGAGCAAAATATTCCAGGAAATGGTGCAATTGTATATTCAAAGTATAATAAAGAGATCACTAAAGCTTTCATGACGTTATTAGATGTTCAGGACAATAAGCAAGCGCTGAACTCACTGAAATTGTTGCCCCGCTGGCAGTCGTGAGTGCCATGGGCTGTATCCATCTCATAGGGGATTTCACTGTCACACTGCCTTCCTTGGAAGTGGGAAATACCTTTCATAGTACCTGCTGGTTTAGCTGTCTGACACTTCTCCTTGCTGCCTGTTTGCAGAGCAAGCTACAGCCACCACCCTGATGTGGGAGAGTAGCTGAAGTCTGGGTGCTGCACTGATATCCGTGTAGTCCGTCAGGGCTTGCTTGGCAACTCCCCAAAGAGACTTTCTCTTGCAGCACGGGTAGCTCTAAAGTCTCTTTATTGCCTTAGGGATTTTCTACTTTTTCTTTCTTTTGTTTTTTCTTCCTTTTGCAAAGACCTTCTCTAAAGCAAATCACCTCTAAGAAAATAATATCACTTGTTCTTTATTCTTAGTGATGTGTTTTCCATAGAGACTACAGAAAAAGCTTTGGCTCTGAACCTGCATGTTTGAACTCTGTTGATCTTGACTGACCCAATCTAATGTTTGGTATTAGGATGTAACATTTCTGTTAGTGGCATAGAAACATATAATTTGTTCTGCCTTAGGTTCCCATACGGGCCCACAGCATCCTGGACTGCATTGGGCAGAGCCTTGACAGCAGGTCGAGGGAGGGTATCCTTCCCCTCTGCTCAGCCCTGGTGAGACTATATCTGGAGTACTGTTTCCAGTCCTGGGCTCCCCAGTATGAGACAGACATGGACATACTAGAGGAAGTCCAGTGAAGGGCCCTGAAGTTGATTAAGGGACTGGAGCATCTAACATGTGAGGAGAGGCTAAGAGAGCTGCAGCTATTCAGCCTCAAGAAGGCTTGGAGGTATCTACAAATATTTGACAAATATTTGATGGAAAAGAATAAAGAAGGCAGAGTCAGATTCTTCTCAGTGGTATACAGTGACAGTGGGCACAAACTGAAGTACAAAACATTCCATTTACATGTGAGAATAACTTCTTTACTGGGAGGATGATCAAACACTGCAACAGGCTACCCAGAAGGGTTCTGGAAAGTCTATCTTTTGGAGATACTGGCTGTGATCCTGAGCAACCTGCTCTGGCGGACCCTGTTTTGATCAAGGGTTGGACTCAGAGGCAATCTCTAAAGACGCCTTCCAACTTCAACTATTCTGTGATATGTGCAGGCTGATGAACCCTGGGAAAAGCTTATAGTAAGGAACCTCATGCTACTGTTGAATGTTATCCATAAGCTGCTGGGAGGTTAAAATAAACCAAGCAGTAGGAGTTGATGAAATAAGGAGAAGAGGACTGAATGGAACTGCAGGCACTAACTGAGCTTCAGAACAGTCTGGAATCACAAACAGTCACTAAACTATTTGAAAACCTAGTTTACATGATATCATCTATTCCCTAGATTTTCTTAGTTCATTGGCATTCATTCAAAAGTTCTGTCTTTTAGATGGGGTAGTAAGCTCTACTTCTCTCTCCTCTTGGTCATTTAAGAAAAAATATAGGCTGAAATGGCGTAAAATTAGAATTGAGTCACATTTACAGAGGTATTTAAGATCACAGAATAATTCAAGTTAGAAGGGACCTCAGGAGGTCTCTACTCCAACATCCTGCTAAAAGCAGGGTCAGCTTACGAGATAAGGTCCCTCAGTGCTTTGCCAAGTTAGATCTTTTAAACCTCCAAGGATGGAGATTGTACATGGCAACCAACCTGTCTCTATGTTTGAAGGTCTCTGTGGTGAAAAAGATTTTCCAGCCTGAATCTCTTGCTCTTCAACTTTTTTTTAGGTGAATGAAGATAGCAAATAGGTGCTTTGGGGGTTTTCAGGAGTGTATTAGAACTCTGGATCGCTTATTCTCTTGGACACTTCTGGAAGTCTCCCAAGGACCTTATTTTTATTTTGAAGCATGGTAGTGCATCTGAAAAATCTTATTCAGTATCTCCTGGGCTTCATAACTTCAAGAATTTAGAAGCTTGAAACTGAAATCTCTTTGCTTTCCAAAACTTTGTTAACTTTCCTGTGTTTATGAGCAATGATTTAGGATTTAGAACAGCTTATTACAGGAGGGTGTATCTGGTGAAATATAGCCAAAGTATTCCTTTTTGAGCTAATGTTAATAAGGATGAGGTAAGGTCAGAACTAGAGCTGTAATTACATGAAAATTGCAAAGACAGGAGAGATTCAGAATTCCTTTCACGCTGCCTAGCACATTTCTAGGAAATTGTATCAGTAAAATGTTTTTAAAAGGCGAAGAAAACTTGTGTGTGGAATCTTAAAAACATTACATCTGTGTATATCAAGCAGGCTTTATTTCTGAGTAGTGTTTAAGGTCAAAAACCTCACAAGTCAGCTTAGTAGCATATATTTTCATGTGTGACAGAGGCTAATTTGGTCATACTTGTTCCCCTAACCATAACTGCTTTTTTTTTTTTTTTGTGGCAGTGTTTGCTTTTCCTCTGTCCGTTTCTTGTTGCTCTTAAGAACAGATATTTGCCAAAACAAATGTATGTGAGTGATAAAAGCCAAGAGGAATGTCTGTTGGACCACAGGAAATTTCCTGTGCAGGAAGAGATCTTGGGAGCTTCCTGCGGAGCAGAGCATTGTGGGTCTGTTGGCAGAAGTCCCTTTACCACAGCTGCAATTACTAGAAGAGGGTGGAAAATAGCCGGCACTCCCTTTTGCAGTTGTACAGTTCAAGAGAAGAGCCTGAACTAGACACTTAGAAAAACCACTGCATGTGCAAATGTTAAATCAGAGTTGTGGGATTGCAGGTGATTGCTATCATAACCAAAAAAAGAAGCAAATAAGCCTGATGCAGAATTACAGGCCACCTTTGCTCATACTCTCATACTTAGTGTCCACTTTAATAGACTAAACTCGGTGTACATGGATGTATCTCTGGGTTTGATGCTGCTCTTCAAGCTTGATCCCATACGCCTGAGAATGAAATGTGTCCTTGGGCCCTGCATTTTGTACACCACTGTAGCCTGGCACCTTGCAGGTTTTATGAGGCATTGCCAGTCAGCCGGTACTCTCCAGCAGGGTTCTCCCATGTTCCCACATGAGCACTGGTCCTGCGCCTTCTGTGAGGTGTCCTGGTAGGTACTTCCCAGGCAAGTTCAAATCTTCAAGTGAGGCATATCTCATGTGTTGTATTAAATCTGCCTGATGCCAGAAACTTGTGTTGACTGCCTGATGACCCTTACTTTTGGGTCATCTTTATTTTTGCCTCTAGCAGATGTGCATCTCCTTCCCCACCTCTCCTAGGTCACAATTACAGGGGCCAAGGGAGCTACTTTTGGAGGGAGGAGTGAGGAGACAAAAACTTGGCGAGAGGGTATGGGGTGCTGATGCAAAGTGCTGTAGTAAAAAAGAAGGGGAAAGACAGATGGGTAATATGAGAAAATGAAGATAGTTCAAAGGGCAGAAATAGAAGGGGAGAGAAAGAAAAAGACATCAGAAGCACAGATTTTATAAGGGAAACCGGGCAGTCTGGAGAGAAATATATTTTGTCTAACAGTATGTACAGAGCATTATTAGATCCTGCATGAGGGGGGATTTGTGGGGCAGGGAGTATCAAACCCATTATTAGGTGATGACAAGGTGAGCTTGATATGAACAAATGGCAATATGTCCTAGACTGCAGTCCCAATTTCTTCTGTGAAGACAATTGTATGCCTTCCATCTATACCCAGTCCTTGGCCTTGCTGGAGAAGGCACCGGAGTAAAAGCCACTGAAATGGTGCTTGAGGTTGTGGTCTGTGCACTCTGCAGCCCTGTTAAATGTGACATTAAGGCTGTTGTCCCTCTTCAGAGGTGTCAAACAGCAGCTAACATTTGAACTTCAGCCTTGTGAGACAGACTTGAGCATAATGGTCTCATCTGGTGATTTCTAAGACCCAGCCTCTCAGATAGTATGGTTCTCCTCACAGAGTTTGGGTCCTGTGACCTAGTGCTCTTGCCCATGCTGCTTCAGCGTTTGGGGTTTTTTCTTACATCTGTATGCATGTGCATTTTTCTTCTTTTCTTTTGTACCAAGGAACTCTTTGTTTGCTTGCTAAGTGCTTCCCCACAGGAAGTTTCCTGTGATGGAAAACTCTGGGCAAGCTTCCTGTCAGATGAGATGCTGCCGGGGGGAGATAACAGAGACACTGGAGCCCACAAACCGCAGCAGCTGAGAAGGCGTTGTCACCTGGCACTTTCTGCCGGAGGAGGTTGGGTGACAGGAAGAGTCAACCACTTTCTTGAGTGATCTGGGGTGATAGGACAGGGGAACTGCTCGCTGGAAAACCCATGACTGCTGCTGACTGATGGAGGCTAGGCACTAAGGCTGGGCACTGCAGTTTAATATTGCTGAACTCAGGTTCCCAGAAGCTGTGGATTAATTTTTATCACAGGAGACTCCTCATGGGTCAGCTAGGTCAGCATTTCTCAGGCTCTGAAGAAGGCGTGTGGTTAAGTGTTCCAGTTGCAAGCTAGGTACCAAGCATGGCTCTGAACCTCAGAACCAGTTAAGGAAAAAGCTGTTGCCTCATGGAAGAACCCCACCTTTTGATAATGTTGCCCATCTCCTACCACTTGCTTTCTGGAAGAAGGAGGGTCCTGCATCCATACCATTTTTGAGCCCATGTATGTCTCTCGTAGCGTGTGGAGAACCACTTTGTTTCATTCACCGGGGTTTGCTCTTACATTGAGGAAAAAAGAATGATCTGGCTGTCAAGTAACTGTTACTACGAATGGCACCCCAGGCTCTGGCAGAGACTTCTTGCCATTTTGGGCAGGGGTTGTGGCTTGGTGACGCAGGAGCTTGATGACCTCCTAGGAACTGTGGCCTGCAACTATGCAGTGGTGCTTCAGTCAGTCCAAGGCTGATAGTACGAAACTTTCTTGGGGAAAGCACCCTGATGGAAGAGAGCTCTTCAGGCAAAGGCACACAAGTCAATGGCCATGGCATCGTCTGTGTGATTAAGTGGGACATTAGGGAACACCAAGGCTAATAATGGCCAGCATCCTTCCACAATTCTTGCCGTTTAGCCTTGAATGCCTCAGATTCCTCATATATAGTATAATAATTCTCGTGCTTCTTTCTGCCTCCATTGACATCTCCTCTGTCAAGATCAGGCATGATCAACTGTTTGAGGAGGTGGGACTTCAGAGTTGTCAGTCTGTCAGCACAGAGGTGTGCCTGCCCCATAAACAATACTTCGAGTTTCCCTCTCACCAAACTACCCTCTGCTCTCCCCAGTGTCCCTTTCAACTCTTCAAAATTTTTCCTCTGCCCTACAACACTTCAGCTTTTCATGCTGTCTGCTGTGTGCTGCGTTCATCTGTACCTTACAATGTTTTCTACAATTCTCCCCACAAAGTTACTGGTTCCTGATGACATTCCATAAACCTTTTTGGTAATACTCTTGTCTCCATCTGTGATCAGTTGCCTAAATATTGCCTACACAGTACGGTTTGTTGTTTGCATGTCATTCTTCTGTATGTTGATTTATGCCAGGAACCTATGGCAATTTTTTACCAAAAAAAAAATAGAAGAGAGACCAATCTTCTAGGTATTCTGACCTAAGTGTTCCTGGTTTTATTCATAGCTCAGCCTCTTGAATCTGGTGAAAGTACTTCATTTGCTTCATTGCTTTTCTGTTTGTCTTATTTTAGAAAGTAAGGTTGAGATCAAATTAAATTGAATTACGAAGTCCTGAAGGAACTTCTTTAGGTCTGCTCCCCCTAGACTAGGAAAGGCAGATGTCTTAAGCTTTTAGTTTTTGATACGGCATAATTTCAATACAGCCTTCATTCAACCAGCAGTAACTGTTTCAGCTTGATTAATGGACTCCACTCATAAATCTGTGCAGACTGGCCAGCTGGCCGGGCCAGTCAGTCACTGGGTTGGTGAGATTGGCCAGCTGGCTGTCATTTCTTGGCTGATGGGGGACCTCAAATTGCAAGTGCTGCTTCTCAGCTGTGGTGCAGAAAGAAACGAGGCGCTGCTTCTGGTCTCCCAGTAGGGCGAAGAAACAGCTTCAGGGTCATACGTAGCCATCAGTCCCTATGTTGTGTAACGTGCCATGGATCAAAAGCATCTGGGAAAAATGTCAAGCTGTTTTTCTGGGGTGAATGGTTGCACTGCTTGTTTTTCAGGTTTCCAGACACTTTCCCATGCTAAGAACTTGAGTTTGATAGTTGTAAAACTCTTCCACTTTTTAACTGCTGTGGCTGAGAATTTCTTTGTCAGGATGGAGAGCAATTGTTGGTGTTGATCTCACAAAATGGCTAGTGCCCTAAGATCTGGAACAGACTTGAAGGTAGTCTTTTCTGTGCTTTGGATACCCCTCTGCTGGGCCATGTGCATGGGAGAAGAGTTTGCTTATTTGCAGGCAAAAATGAGAAGAGTTCAAACTTGAGGGAGAAGAGCCTAGAGCAAGTTCACTGGCACAGTTAGAGAAAGAAAGACATGAAGTGAAGCTAGGAGGATGGCTTTCTTAATTTTGTCCTTCCTCTGCTGTCACATATATCTGCTGCACAACCTGCTGGCGAAATGAGTCAGGCTTATGGCAAAGTGTCCCATGCCCTTCTGCCAGTGGGGGTTCCTATAACAAATGACAGTATGTTCCTGTTGCTATCGGTTGTCCCTTTAGCAAAAAGTGGCAAAGGTCTGTAGGTTGTATTTAAAAGTGCTGTCCTTGCTGCTGACCCATGCAGGTTTCATGGTAAAATGTCTAAGGGGTTTTTTTTTCACCGTTACTGATGCTTTAAAACAGCAGGAAAAATTACACTCAGTATACATATTCTGCATTACAGCTACTAAGATTGTAAAGGCGAGGAAGTGTCAGAATTGACATTGCGTGTGTGTACACTGATCCTTCAATTACATGAACTTTGCATACACATCAACGCATGCAGCATCTAGCAAAGTGTGGACTCCAGAGGCTGCATGAATAACTTTACTAAATTTTGATGAAGAGGAAAGAGGATGGACGTGAAGTCAGTAGAAAGGACAATTGCAGGAGAAGGCTATTAAGTCTGTGGTGACTCTTGGTCTGCTCATTGGTATCTCGGCAAAAAAAAAAAAAAGGGTTCTTGCAGCACGCAAGTTGTCCATAGCCACATCAGTTTTGATAGCTACAGCTGTCCTGAAGCGTATCAGAGTTTCTTCTGGGCTGCTTTCAGTACTTGTGGGTTTGCTACGTCAGAATTAGCTTGTACCAATCACATAGGAGGCCTGTGGCTGAACTTGGGTTTTCTTGGTCCCTGGACCAGTGTCTGCCTTGCTAGAAGCTTCCTCCTTTTGCAATAACACAGAGATGTACCTTCCCTGCCATTTGTATCCAGTATCCTTGTGGCAAATAACTCAGCTGTTTGCATGGGAAAGAAATAGTAGGAAAGTATTTATTGTATTTTTAGCAGTCTGTAATGTAATTTAGCAGATGGAAAAAATGAGGAGGAGAGCCAGCTTTCTGCAGACCACCAATATGTGCTCTGCAGGCTTGAGCTGGAGACACTGCAAAGGTTGCTGAACAGATACACATACTGTCAAGCTGGAAATGCACTCAAGAGAAGACCTGGAGTTAAAACCACTCAAGGCAAGAGTAAGCTCTTCCATTGATTGTAGAAGGCTTTGGCTTAAATCTCCTTAGGTCCAAAGATGTTTGGTTCAGAGATCTGCATAGTATGGTGTGTGTTTGTAAAGTATGTTTGTCCTGCTGTGGAGGTAATACAAAAACCTGACCATACACTTGGATAAACTGACTTAAGTGTGCTATGGAAAGTTCAGGATAAAGAACTGTATTGTTAATTCAAAAATGTCGCTTGGTTTTAATAATTTATAATGCTTAATAAGACACTAGGAAATCTTCTGTAATATATTGTGTAAACATAATAAAGTATTGGGGAAATTACACTACAAGTTGGCTATTAAATATTTTCAGTGAAGTACAGTGAAACAGCTCAAGGCTGCAAAATATGATCCAACTGGCAGATTAGTAAACTGAGAATTCGCACTGTTAATTTGTAAATATAAATAATGAAGTTCAGAAGTGAAGTCACTAATAGAGCTTATCTGTCAGTAAACTTTCTTGCGTTAATTTTTAATACTATAAAAGCAGCTGTCTTTGAAACAGAATTCTTCTTAGAGGAGGTCAAAACTATAAAATTTTTACTGTTATTTCAGAATATTCTAAGCTGAAAAAAACAGAGCTTTTAGCAATGGTCATCAGACTGATTCTTGTAACAGTTATGGAAAAATTTGCTTACCCCAAAACCTGACGTACCCCAAAAACTCAAAATAGACATTGCAGTAATTGTGAAATGAAAGCACCAAAAAGTGATTGCATCTTGAATGCGATGGACTAATGCCAATCTTGAAATATTGCACTTTTTTTCCTTTTTATTTTTTCAGTGGATCTAATTTTTTTTATATTCAGACAAACTTTGTTAGGGGCTCACCAGTTTCCTCAGGGCCGTGAACTCTTTTTCCCTCATTCACCTGCCTGTGGAGACCAAGATTGTGCCTCCTATAGCAACATCTGTGATGCTACCCCATCATTTCTGTTTTGTTTAGCTTTTGTGAGCTGGAGATTGGGAAAAATACCAGAAAACTACATCCTCTTAGTAGCTCTGCATAGAGATTATGATCTCTGGGCAAAAAAAAATACTTTCTTTCCTGTTTGTGTGCATTACCAAGCACGCTGAGGTCCTGGTTTATGATTGCAACTGAGACACTACAATTATGCAGAATAATAATGCAGGCCTATTGAATTAGATGATGAAGATCATTTGATTTCAGTTAGGACAGCACCTCCTGGCCCTTCATGTGGACGAGGGCCTCATCGTGTGAGCTGCAGCAGTTAGTGAAATAACTGTACTGTCTTTCTGTACAAACAGGGCATAAGGCCCACTGATTTATAGATACTAGCTATTTTTAAGCTGCTATGAAAAACAAGGCGAGGGCTTGACTTGTTATTGAGAGCATCAGAAGGTGTCCAAATTTCAGCATAATCCTTTCCAGAAGAGGAAAATTAGGGGTAAAAAAACACACACCACACTCCCCAAACTTAAAAATATGTATTTAAAAAAAAGAATAACCCAAGAGAAGGATGGATTTTTTAGCCCTTTCTTTCCCTGGAAGGCAGTTACCCAAGTGAGACATCCCACTAAAATGCCTGGAACTGCTTGTGTAAGTAAATGCTTACAAGCATATGAGTTAAACCGCACAACCTTCGGTGTCTTGTTTTTTGTGTCAATCTCACATATACTTAAACTAATGCACTTTGGTATTCATTCTTCCTTTCACTATTTAGGAGAGTTGCTCTGCAATTTTAGATTGATCTCAGTTTTGACAATAGAAGTATGAATATCACTTATATTTTCATACAGATTTGCATCTAGCTTGAACAAATTTCAGTTGTTTCAATTAAACAAATGTAATTAGGAGGCTTTCATTTAAAAGCAGGAAGAAAACCCACAGCCATTTTGAGTGAATGTGAAAGAAATCTATACAGAGAAAGCAGAATTCTTTTGCACTAACAGCAGAGTTTTCTTCATTTAACATTGTGCAGACAAGAATAGAGTTACCAAAACGTACACCCTCTCTTTACAAGAAATAGAAACAAATCAATGAGCGTATAATAGAATGAATATTGGGATTAACTACAGATAAGGTTTTCCTGGGGCTTCTCTGACACATGGAGAACTGCCTGAGAACTGATGAAGTGGAGAGAGAAGGAAGAAGAGAAAAAAATATATGCAAAGCCACTTGGGTAGAGTTATGCAAATGACCTTATCAGGGCAAGCAAAAGGCTTCTCCATTGTGCCTGCCAATTAGGAAATAGCAGCTACAGACATACTTAACTCCCTCTTCCTGAGGAGATGCAGCTTTAGCCTGTGATGTTGGCAACCACACCGTGAAAGGAGATTAAAAATTGTTTCCTCTTTTATGTTTTTTTAAGAGGTTGGCAAAGATGCAGAATGAATCTTGGACTGGGAAAGCACCATGATGGTATCCCAGTGCCATTTTTTTCAATTTCATGTGGATTCTAGCAAGCTAAGAGAGCAAAGAAATCACTAGCCTTTGACAGAGGTACAGTAGTCCCAGATTTCTTTGAAGGCACTGGCGTCCCTCCATCCTGACTTACATTCTAAAGAGAGAAGGGAAGAAGAAACTCTTCCTGCTGTTCAACCCAACTCAGCTGGCCTGGTCCAGGTGTGCTGCTCTCTCTCTTTCTCTTTCCTCTTCTGATTTAATCCACTCTCACGGTTGGTGAAGCTGAATGGAAACGCAGGAGGGCCGCTTCTAATCTTACATAGTGTTTTCCAAACACTAAAGTGTATCAAGATTTATGAAGTGTTTTGAAAATTAACACAAAAGGAAGACATTGTGTTCAAAGTGAGTAACAGAAACTTCTGTTATTCTGGGAAACTTTTCTCTCCCTTTTGATGCTGTACATACTGCTCTTAGCACTGCACCTAAATTATCGGGATTGCCACTGATTTCCACAGGAGATGCAGGCATGCTTTTCAGGATTGAAAACCAGTGTTTTCAAAACCTTGAGAAGGCCTTAACTGGTCACTCGTTTAACAGTGAACTGAGTGGAATAAGTTCATGGTCAGTATGAAGTGCTCATGAGGATTTTTCATAGCCAGGGTCTGACTGTGCCTGAATTGTCTGGAGGCAGCCTGAGGGTATGATCAGATGAGTGGGGTGGGCTGAAGTGTTGCACCTGGGCTGAGTGCACACCCTGAGAGCACATCCAGTGTGTTAATGCTGCTTTATTCAAGTTGCTGCTTCTCAGACTTAAAAGATAACCATATGAGTAGCATTACTTAAGCAAGAGGGCAAAAACTGAGAAACCAACGTGATCTTTCTGCATGTTAAAGCCGAGCAGCATGCGAAAATAAGCAGCCCAGCATTTTGTCTTTCTCTCCTTGTCCCTGTAGTGAGAGAGAAACATCCATGTCCTGGGTGGAAGAACAGGATTTAGTGGACACTCATTTAGTCAGCAGAAACACACCTGTGTTGGACCCGTCAGGGTGCAGGGCTCTGGACCAACCAACCAACCCAGTAGGAAGCCACGAAGAGAGGCATTCCTCAGTAACCAACAAGAGCTCTGAGCCCTGAAGGTCCTTCTTCTTGCATGGAGATACAGGCTGTGCGAAGAAAATCAATTCAGGTCTTCAAAATGATGCATGAACTGGAGAGAGAACTAGAAAGTGTGATGCAGGAGAGCTCTGCTCCCTCTGTCCCAGCAAGGGTCAACACTGTACTTGCCTCTGTGAACAGTCCAGTCTGGGCGCTATGTTCAAGTACTTATCTTTGGCCAGACTAGAAACAACAGAAAAGGAACTATGTCTCATGAAGTGCTGGTACTTCTTGTGTGGCTTTGTACTGATTTGCCCTCTGCCATGGAAATACCTTTTTATCCCGAGGGACAAATAACTGAAGAGACAGCAATACCCAGATTACCACAGAAAAATCTTCGAAAGCACTGTCTTGGGTGCTTTGGCCTTACGAATGCCTGTCTCAGCCAATTCTTCTAGATCCCTTTTTTGTTGTTAGATTTTCACAATTTTTTCGTCAAAGCTAGTTCCTATATGGAATTCTTAATGTGCTATACTGAGAACAACCTGTTTGCCAGTATCAATTCTCCAGGTTAGCAGTTGTTATAATTGCTGCGAGGAAGCCGTTTAGCTATGAAGAGGAGGCAGTGAAGCAACACTTGTTCTGCATGCCAGCCCTTCTCTTACACACAGGGACTCACTTTCGGTTCTGAGACAGAAGAGGGAAAAAGAGAGTAACAGTGCTGGGATTTTTTGTTGTTGTTGTTCAATGCACACTGCTCACTCCTTGTTTTCTTTCTGATAGCACCAAGATATTTATGTGCAAACAAAAGATTCTTCATGCTGAATCAGCCTCCTCCTACCTGATTCTGTCAGCAGAGTTACAAAAGCATGACTGTGACAGCACTAAATGAGTAAGGATGAGGTTGGGCTGACAAAAGAATCCCCTCTTCACATGGTTTGCACACCTCGGGGCCAGTGGGGAGAAGAGGAAATCTGGAAAAAGTTCAAAATGAGGCATCAACAAAACATATTGTTAAAAATTAATCACAATGTTTTCTTTTGAGAATTGATCTTCAAGTGAAGATTAATAAATTTGGCTAGAGCAGCAGAGAAACAATATCGAACAGGACCGACCTAACAATTGCCCGTTCCAGCTGCTTCAGTGGAAAGTGTATGAAAAAAATGCTGTAATTTATTAAACATAAACTAGCCCACAAAGAAACCTTTTTCTGAATTTCTATTGTTTGGCTATCCAAACACCTGAATAACAAGGGTGTAAATCTTTTCTGATATTGCATTCATGGTGTCAAACACCGAGGACTGTTTTAATGAACATACAGTATTTGAGTCCATATGTTCTATGTTTGTTATCTACCAGAGTGGTGTGAGACATCTAGATTCTGCAGATTTTTTCAGGACTTCACAGGAAAATTTTTGGCACTTTGTATTCCCTGATGTCATTTTGTGTGAAATTGCTGAAGAAGACTTCTCCTCCCCACGCCCCCTTCAAATTGTCAGTGTGCCCATGTCTGCATTTCTGTACCATGCTGTCAGTGCTAAGCCAGTTGACCCCAGTCATGTGAAAAAATGAAAATCATGTTAATAAGGAAAACATTTCAGAAAAGTAGTTTTCCACTTGTAGCTTGTTTAGAAGAAAGGAAAGACTGAAAATACCTGGAATGTCAACTTGCTTTGCATTGACAATATGTATCTATTAGTTTAGTAATTTCTGTAGTGTAGGAATTGCACAAACAGGCATGAAGGGAAAAGCTAGAGCAACCTGATAAGTTAAGTTCAAAATGTACTTCACTACTTCAAAATGTAGTTCACTATCCTTCCCTAATGTGCATGCTTGCTTCCTGCCTTCTCACTTCTCAAATCTGTCTTTCTACTTGCTCCATTCCCTGCCATCTCCTGCTCACATACATGCACACTCTGATCCACAGCCCGAGAGGTTTATAAGCTGTGCAGTCCTCGTGCAGTCTGGATTTGACTCCTATGCTGTAGTTACCAAGAAATTTGCCTTCCTCTGATCTAATACTGAACTGCATTTCCAAAAATTGCTATTGCTGGTACAGTTGGCAAAAAGAGCTTTCATGGATACTGAATTTGTGACACAGTTGGCATAACCAAAGAGAGGATATCCGAACAGGTGTTTCCTAGTAAGACAGCAGATACCACATCAGGGATGACTGCATTCAGACAAGTCTGGTCACATGACCAATGGGTCCAAATGGTGGATTTTTAAGATGATATGCTTTCTTGTGCAAGTCGGTTGTGAATCAGTCTTCCCAGGAGACCAGTAACTTGAAATGATTTGGAAGTTAGGATACAAAAGAATGAAGCTAAACTGATTTGGAATTTGGAAGCCAAGGAAGTCTTGAAGCACTGGAAGAATAGAAGAGAAATTACTACATTATAGAGGCATCTCTGTTGCTTTCCAGACCTCAGTGTGTGATTGTCTGAGTTTTTGAGAAGTCGTGTGTGAATGTATACACCTATAAATCTGGATTTCTGCAACAGATAGGTAATTTGACAAGTGTCCTTCACAGAGGAAGGCTGAAATTTGCTCAAATATGGGGGAGCACTACTATGTTTTAATTAGACAAGTTGATGAAAAGAGATTTCAACTACATTTTCACAACAACTGGGGATTCCAGTAGCTTCAGTTGGTTCCCAGGGGGACCAGCCTTTTATGCACACCATCATGCTGTTTGCTTTGCTGTTACACTCAATCCCTTCCCTCTCTTGTTTATATTGTAGCATCCTCTAGGCAGGGACTCCTCCTTATTCAATGTTTTTTTCTACCTAGCACAACTGTCAGCCATGTATAGAAGCCGTTAGATGTTACTAAATATTTTCAACCAGTGATACCATTTTATTCTCTTTTACAATACTTGAACTAAGAGGGGGCACTGTTAATGGGACTGGGGGCGTAACTTTCTCTCCCCTGCCTACTGTCACAGCTCCACAGCTGATCCTGCCCTAGCTCTGGGACTCCCAGCCGCAGCGCACGATGCTCTTTTGAAGAAACAGAGGTCCCTTTTCCCCGGCACGTCTGCAGTAGTTGGTTGGTGATAGCAAGCACAGGGATAGCCATCCTCCTGTTGCGAAGGAAGGACAGCACAAGATAGCTTCACTGATGTCGAGGTCATTAGGTATCTATACTACCACAGTAGCTTTACAGAGTATTAAGAATTGTGAATCTGTGATGGTTATCAGTTACCCATCGTTACTAGGTATACAGTCTCTCTCACAGCTCCTTTACCTTAGCAAGAAACCTGAAAAGCAGGATGAGACAGAACCCCTTGTGATTTATTTCATCCATTTGTTATCGTTGTCATTCAAAGCTTGATCCTCTACTGGAAATGCGTAGGTAAATTATTTGCCTCTATTGACATTGCAATAATTTTTCCAGCTTTGGAAGCAAGCCTTTCTCAGTGACATCATCATGATTAAACTCAAGTAATAGAGCAAGCCCATGCATTTTTCAGTGACATGACATGTTCTGTAGTAATACTAGCTGAAGCGTTTCCTCCCTTCTCTGTCACCACATCCAGCTGTTATTCTTTGTGCAGTTTGCCACCTCCCTGCCAGCTGTGTTGACCTAACTTAGTGCAATTGTGCTCTTAATCAGCTCAGAAAGCTGATCTGGCAGAAATCAATGTACATGCAGGTTATCTCTCTCATCAAACTGACAACATAGCTCCTCCACCAGTTGCAGTGGCACATTGAAGTGGTGCCCAAAAAACAGTACTAAGTCAGCTGCCACTGAAGACTACATATTGTCTGAGCTGTGGCCTGAAAGGAGCTGGTTTGAAGGACAGCACTGATGGAAATTATTGTCTTTGTTCTGGCTCCTTCCTACCAGACAGAAAAATAGAAAGGGATTCCAATATACGCAATTCAAGAGGGGGATATTTCTCTCAAGCACAGGACTTCAGCAAGACTTCTGTGAAGCTGGAGGGGAGAAACTAAAAGTGTATTTCTGAGCTCTGAAACTGTCGTAGGTGGCCATAGCTCACACGAGTGCAGTCAGAGGTGAGTCAGTGTCATAGCTACCCAAGAATTTGCTGAAGCTGTGGTACCTGCAGACCTCAGCATGAGCTAGCTACCATGATGTTGGGCAGGCTGTGCTGAACATGCAGTGTATGCTCAAGCTCTTGTTGTGGTTTGCACCTCAGGGAGCTAGTTCAGAGGCACCGAGAAGGATGATGGCAAATGCTGCAGCCGTGCCTCCAGCTGCAGGATGCACACGTGTGTGAGACGCACAGCACAGCATCCTAGCTCCAATCTGACAAGCTCCCAAATAGGAGCTGTCCCAAATATAAAGTTGATTTCTGATTCATTGGGCAGTATTGTCGAGAAGTAATGCCTCGGCTTCCTAAGACTTGCACAAAAATAATTAGTGGAACCCAGTTTTTTGGGGAGGTCTAACATGAGAAGTTAGTGGGTGTGCTGTCTAGCTTCAGAGCAAGCAGGAGTTAAACCCTGGAGAGGAAGCAATTCTCTAGCTGCAGCAAAGATAATCATGATAATTTATCATCTGATAATCAAAGAGCACACACTTAATTTGTTCTCATTATCAATGTATATCAAGCACAAGTACCTTAGTACAAGAAGCCCTTCCATGCACAAGTTGCGCTGGAGACGTAAAAGGGCCCCATGCAAATGCAATGCAGTTACTTCTCCTGTACGAGCAGTGTGTTGTGGTGCAGTTTGGAGCCCATCTCAGTGGCCTCCCTGTCTCCCTGGATGTGGAAAAGAACCCCCGGCATCTAGAACTGTTTGTTTTAAGCACTTGACCTTTCTCTAGGACAGCGGTATCTTCTTGGGGAAATGACTGCAGTCTGTAAGGACTGCAGGGATTTGGTTCATTAGGGAACCATCAAGAAATGAAGCTAAGTCAGGAGTTTTTAACCGTGTCAGAACTTGGGTTTGCAGCATCTTAGGAGCGGGATATTTATGCAGCGTGCTAAGAGCGGGCTTTTACCTCCAAAGTCCAAGAGGTGGTTCAGCATTGAGTACAGCATGCAGTCTCCAGAGCTGTAATTTGCACCATTTTGCCCAGCTATTTAATATTTAATGTCACCTGAAGGCAGGTATTTGCATAAAACACAGAAGAACTCATATACTGCTGGATTGAAGCAGGCTTTTATAGCCCTCCTGGATTAGGAGTCAGAAGGAGCATGCCTGCATAAGCAAGAGACAGAGATCCAAAAGTGAAATCAGTTACAGTAGAAGTATGACATGTTTTTACCACCTGCCGGTGGTAAAATTTTCTCCACAGTGATTTGCTTCATGGCTACAGACAAAGTGAGCCATGGTTCTAGCTGTGCTGCCAAAATCTGCTTTTACAGTAGCAGTGCAAGTGCAGCTGCAGCTCGCAAGGCTTGGAGCCCCAGTGCTGAGGAAGCCAACAGATGACATCTTGCTGTCACGGCGTAGACTGTTCTGTAGTAGAGCTGGCCTCACGTTCCCTGGAAACAGCCTGGAAAACATGCTCTTTGTGTACATGCTCCCCCCTCTCCAGCTCACACAATCACAGTTGAGTTAGGAAACAAAGTCCCAGCCAAAATTCCTCAAGCGAAAGGGACCCAACTTCTTCAGGATGTGAGCCTCTGAGAACAAATTCTCCTTGTGAGAAGAAAGCAGCTTCTTAATACAGGAGGATTACAATGTCTTGCTATGTTGTTGGTGGTGTTTTGTTGGCATGCGAAACCGCGATTTCAAAACTTTCCACTTGATTCAGCTATACAGAAAGGACTTCCTGACCTCTCTCTTCCGAAACGGTAGAATCACCTTTAAGTTTGCAGCCACTGGAAGATCAAGGTGACCTAGCTGATGGTAGGTTAAAGTCATAAATTGCTGAAAAGGAACCATCTTAATTTTAGAAGCTGTCTTCATTGCAGCTAGCAACTGTTTCTTCAGTTCTTCACATCTTTCTGGAAGGTTGATCAGGTACTTAAAGCCAGAACTTTCCGTTCCATCACCAGCATTACTCCTGCACACTGTAAGCCCAGTTTATAATGTCAGCACCCCTCTCCACTGTACAGCAATTAGACAGCAGGTGAACGACTTAAGTAAAACCATATGTAGGTCAAGACTACCAAGATCGATTTCTTTCTAATTACTTACAAATCTTTAACACCCCAGCCAGGATCAAGGCCATATTTTGTTGAAAGAAAGAAACAGCCTGTATTGACAGTTCATTCTAATACAATTGTGGGGTTTTTTACCTTGAAATTACTGTTCCATAATGCACCAAGCAAGTGACACAACAAGTGGGAAGGAAAAGTAGGTGTAAAGGATGTAAAGGTGCTCTGCATTTGTCCAGTCATAGAAAGGAGCGGAATATAGGTCCTGGATTTGATCCCCCCTTCTGTAAGAGATTCAGTGCATGAGCAGATGTCCAGTGCCTCACATCTGTAAAACAGGTAAAACTGTCTTATCTGTCTGCAGTTGAAAAGCACTGCATAGTGTAAATGTGCACGTATTAGTAATAGTAGCTCAGCAGTGGCTGTATTCAATACAGAAAAACTGTAAAAAATGTTCGTTAGACCTGAATTTTGACCTGTATTAAGATAAATTGTTTTGAAACAATAAAGAATTGCTGAGAAGAAAATTAAAGCTTTTATAATCTCCTTGACTTGTACTTGCAAAACTGCTTGCTTCTGTCAGCGTGGTCTTATGAGCTAGCTGACCTGTACCATTGTCAGGGCTCAGCCAGTTTTGTTTAGGATATAGTTTTTGCACATACAAGGCAAAAAGCAACAGAAGACATTTCTTTCAGCCCCTTTTGGAAGGGAGCAGTAGGAGAGCAATCTCTGCTCCATGGATAACGGCCAAAAATTGGTTGAGAAGGAGTCAGGAGTGGATTAAGACTATAACTGGGAGCAGATCCAAACCAACATTTCCCCATTCCCCATCCCCCTGCCAGCTGCTTATTTTGCACAAATCGCTCTGGTAGGAATCCCATGGTCACCTGCTCTCTGCCTGTGGGCACAACTGGAGCAAAGAGAGAGGCTGGCAGGACCCTGGCAAGTTCTTCCCTGAGTGCGGCAACCGCGGTAGTCTCTGAACGGCTGCAGTCAGCCGAGTGGCATTGCACTGTGTGTGGCTCATTGAGTCACTGTTACGCTCTGGCCTTCTCTGAATGTGGTGCCCAGATGTAAAAAGCCAGCCTTCATCCTGCCCTGGAAGAAGAGCTCTTCTCGGGCTTCTAGGAAGGTTTTGCAAACACCACAAAAGGAAACTGGAGCCGTTCTGCGCGGTTCTTGAAAGCTCTTGAATGTGGCTCATGGCATGAGTGCCTGGAAAACAAGCTGGTCTTTTCATCACCTTTGCAGTTCCTTCTTCAGCTAGTAGCTTTTCTCATCCAGAACTTCAAACCCTGGCCGCTTAACTACACATACTAGCACCATTTCTCCAGACTGGTTTGCCCCATCCTGGGGGAATTCTCTTTTCAGGCTGGAAACTGCCTGTCAGCAGCAGGTAGACTGCTCCAGCATTACAACATTTTCTGTGACTGATCCCAAAACGGGGCAACTCACAGAGGAAAGGGCTACATCCTCAGGTCTGCTTTTTCTGCAAGCTAACTCCAGATGAGGCAGGTGGAAACAGAAAGGAGGGAGGCAGCTGTATGGGTGAAATACTGATTACAATTACAAGAAATCAGCGGCAGCATAACTGGGCACATGAAATGGCTGGGGTTGTACTTGAGGCTTTGTTCTGACGTCAGGTACAACTCTAAGGACTTCAGGAATTGCTCTGCAGTGTTCAGGGACTTTTCTGATTGTTGCTGGGGCCGGGGGGTCTTAGACATAGCTGAGTAATTTTGTGTAAGAGAGCTACTTCATTTGCTAACCTATATTTGCAAAGAAAAGGCTTCGGCCATAGAGTGAGAAAGACTGTTGTTGTTCGTGTTAAATTCTGTAGAGTGTGGCTTTCCTCCCTCCTTTCCCGCTTACACAGAATTCAGATTTTGTGGGGTTTTTGTACCGGTGACTTCATCTGCTATCATTAATCAGTGAGCTATCTCATCCCAGCAAGCTAATTTAGAGTCCTGCTTGTGCGTTTGATCAGCAAATGCAAACCATGTGTAATGTCAGCAGGTCAAGGGAGGTGATGGAACGTGGGATTTTCACCTCAGTTCCAGAAAGGGCCATAGTTGCTTCCAGGAAGCTGAGCTTGGCACTGGGTGTGGGGAATTGAAAAGATTTATTTCCCTGTATGAGAGCTTAGAGCTCGATCATTCTAATCAAGCATTTTCCAATCAATATGTTTCTTATGGGCTTTCCAAAGGCTGCATTAGAAAAGCAGTTTTATTTATTTTATGACTCTGAAGCCTTAAGGGATTCGCGTGTGTCAACTTTACAGGGTCTCTGTACAGACAGTGAGAAGCCAAGGGCTGGGTCATGAGGCACCAGGCTAGCAAAGTCAGCATGGCAGAAACCCAGCCCAGTGCCTCACTAGGTTTGTTTCTGTAGGCGTCTGCATATACAGAGGCCCAAGAACAGACTCGGTGCACATCACCTGCACTTGTGCTCTACCTCCAGTACCCAGTTCAG